>NC_037683.1:18411877-18665083 GCF_003255815.1 Theropithecus gelada | reverse complement strand
TCCGGCACTCCCCAGTGAGATGAACCCAGTACCTCAGTTGAAAATGCAGAAATCACCGGTCTTCTGTGTCGCTCGCGCTGGGAGTTGGAGACTGGAGCTGTTCCTATTCGGCCATCTTGCTCCGCCCCTCTCTGTTTATTTTTTAAAATGCTGATTGCTAGGCACTAAATTGATTTTACAACCTTCTCAAAGGTGGGACCAGCTGTTGGTGGACCATTGTTCTAGGCAGCCTTCCCTGACCATCTCTTCTGTCCTCCACTCCACTGCTGTGTCTGGGCTGGGCGTCCCTCCTCTGTGCCTTCCAAGCCTACCTCTTAGCACTTAGCCCTGGACAGTAGAAGTATCTTTATTAGCCTGTCTCCCCCACAAGTCTGGGAGCAGCTTGAGGGCAGGAACCACGTGACTATGTCTGATTCATCACTGTGTCCCCAGCATCGCACATGGGTCCCATGAGTTGGAGCTGATTAAATGTTTGTAAAACACAAAGCATGCAGGCAGGCAGAGCACCTGCTCCCAGGTCCCTTGTATTGTTCAACTAATCATACCAAATTCAATACTTGGCACATGACAGACAACTTATGATTTTGAATAATAAAAAGAATCCATTATATTTCTATGCACATCCAAGTTTTCAAAGCAGTTTAACATCTGTCAGAGGTCTCAACCCAGTGGCTCTCAGGACAAATCTGGTTGCAGTTTTTGTTTGGTTGGTCCAATTCTTGAAGCTGCTTGGGTTTGAGCACCTAGGTGAGACCATGCACTGCCCAGATCCCTCCCACTCCCTGCTGTGTGACCCTAGCAGCATCGGTCATTTCTGGTACCCACCTTAAAGCCTTTGAGTTCATAAGCCTTGCATCTCATAGATTTATCATGCATCCAGTGAGCTGGGAATGGGCTCATCCTGAGATTGGGAAACTAGGTCTTGGAGTGATGAATGACAGATGTGTGATAGTGAAGCTGGAACTCAAACCCACTCCCATCTTACCACAGCCTAGTTGTCTCTCCACTACCCCCTACTGCTGCTTACCTTGGGACCATAAAGCCATAAATGATAGCAACTGTAGACAGTTATTATATATTCTAATCAATACTGCAAACACAAAACAAAAAAGAGACTGAGTTAGGATATCTTGCCCCACAGAGGCTGGAGAGCTGGGAGAGGTGAGAGAGACAGTGCGGTGTGGTGGTTAAAAGCCTGGGGCCTGGAATCCATGCCTCAGGCTGGCCTCTAGTCCTAGATCTACCACTGACCAGCTCTGTGATCATGAGTAGGTTACTTTTCCCCTTGGAGCCTCACTCTCCTCATCTGTAAAAGGGGCATTGTGGTAGTACCTATTGGAGAAATTATGGTTAGAAAAAAATGAGATTAAGTATTAAAAATACATAGGACAGCACCTGGTCCAAAATAGGTGTCCTGTGATTGGTAATTGTGGCTGCTATCATTATGATGATTATTGACTCAGGCTGGAGAGAAAGAAGTGAGAGCCTGGGATTTGTTAAGCTTTCTCTAGGTGCCTGAGAGGAGTCTCTAGGGAGACAGATGTGCCTGGATATGCTGTCTTTCTGCCTCCTCAAGGGTTTTGCTTGGAAAATGAGGTGCTGCTGAAACTTTGGGGTCTGCAAACACTGATTATGGCATTCAGAGCCCCAGCATAACTTTGAAGGTCCACCTTCCATCCTGCTGTCTCTTCTGCCCTGTGTTCTAGTCCAACAGGACTAGCTGGCATCCATTGATAAACACACAGCACTTCCTACTGCCTATTCTCACCTCATATATTCCCCCAGCGCAGAATACCTTTTCCTCTTTTCTCCACCCTTCTCAGTCCTCGTCTCTCAATGCTCAGCACATAACAGAAGGCCGTGAAGTTTTTGCCTGCAACCCTCAAAGGAGAGCATGTGGCTTTGCCTGTGCATCCACAGCTCGGGGAGACAAGCTGGGAAAGGAATGCTTATTGTGGAGGATCCTTGCTAGGCTCTGTGCCAAGCACCTTAACAGCTTACCTTGGCCATGCACAGTGGCTCACGCCTGTAATCCCAGCACTTCGGGAGGCTGAGGCGAGCAGATCACCTGAGGCCAGTAGTTCAAGGAGGCCAGGAGCCTGGTCAACATGGTGAAACCCTGTCTCTACTAAAAATACAAAAATTACCTGGGCATGGTGGCACATGCCTGTAGTCCCAGCTAGTCGGGAGACTGAGGCAGAAGAATTGCTTGAACCTGGGAGAAGGAGGTTGCAGTGAGCCAAGATGATGCCACTGCACTCTAGCCTGGATGACAGAGCAAGACTTGGTCTGAAAAAAAACCAAAAAACAAAAAACCCAGCTTACCTTGTATGCTCCTCCCTGCCACCCCAAGTGGGCAATTTGCATGAGACACAGTTTGCAATTTGCAATGAAGACACTTGGTCTCAGGTTAATAACTTGCTCATGTCACACAACTAGTGATACAGTCAGATTCAAGCCCCAATCTTCCCAAAGCCTGTCCTTTTCATTCTTCTTGCCAGCTTCGTGGTTCTGGTTTATTCTGTATTCCTCTATCTCCTCTCTAGATAGGGGCATGTCTGATTCATAGTTGTTCCTCCACCAAGCACAGTTCCTGGCACCCAGTGGGAGCTCAGTAAGGTTCCCAAGTGAATGAAACGGTCCATCTTAGAGCTTTAAGACAAAAACACCACAGTCCCCACAATCAGATGCTACTTCATTTGGAAAAGGGTCCTTTATACACTGTGAGCTAATAAAGAAGCATTTGGGGCCGGGCGCGGTGGCTCAAGCCTGTAATCCCAGCACTTTGGGAGGCCGAGACGGGCGGATCACGAGGTCAGGAGATCGAGACCATCCTGGCTAACATAGTGAAACCCCGTCTCTACTAAAAATACAAAAACTTAGCCGGGCGAGGTGGCGGGCGCCTGTAGCCCCAGCTACTCGGGAGGCTGAGGCAGGAGAATGGCGTAAACCCGGGAGGTGGAGCTTGCAGTGAGCTGAGATCCGGCCACTGCACTCCAGCCTGGGTGACAGAGCGAGGCTCCGTCTCAAAAAAAAAAAAAAAAAAAAGAAGCATTTGGAGCTATTTGGGTGAATGGCCTTTACTACGATTACGATGGGAAATTGGGAGACTAACTCTAGCCCTTCCCCCTCCTACACGTCCCTGTCACTCCTCTTAGGAAGGATAAGCTAGAGCCTCACTGGCAGTTTGTACGAGTATCTCTTTCATGGGGCTGTTACTTGCCTCAATGTTACTAGTAGTAATCATTTGCAAAAGAACTGTACTACTAATCTTTACTCCCTCCTCCCAATTAATGATACCCCATGAGAGTGTCTCAGATGAAAGACACATTATTAATATTCAAAGAAAAAACCCTCGTAACCATTTTAACATATACAACTAACAATAAACTAAATTTGCTTTGTGGAAGACAGAGAGTGAGCATCCCAAATTAGTTTATGTAAAAAGCTGAAATTCTTCCCCGAAAGGTCTCAGTACCATCCTCAAAGAATATCCTGATCATCAGAAATGCCGTCAAGATTCCCGCCAACATTATCCCCTTTGTTGTCTGAAATGTCGAATCAAGCACATCTGGCAAATGTCCTAGAGCTCACAAATCTTTCAAACAGCGTATAATTCCCAATGGTTAAAGAGATAACGCCACCGCTTAATCGTGCTGCTCTTCAAAATAGCACCAACTTTCCTTCAATCAGAAACAATGGCTTTGGCTTCTTAAAAATATCACACACCAGTGATTATTTGCAGAGAGCGCCCTTTTGCGTTTGAACCTGTGGGTTCCAGACAGAATTTAAAATAAAAACCACAAGCCTCATTTGAATGCACACTCCATTAAATGGACAATGGGAATAAGGGGTGTGAATTGGGGTCTGAAAAGTAACCTGGCTTATGTGACTCGGCTGCCACCACTAGAATCATGAAGAAGATGGCGATGATGGTGGTGGTGACAGGTAACGATGACTGAGCTTTTGCCATGCACCAGACCCTCAACCAAGGGGTAGGGAGTACTCATGTGATCCCTGTTTGACAATGAGGAAACTGAGGCTCAGTGGGGTTAAAGAATTTCCCCAGGAAATTTGGCAGGAGCCTGAATTCACACTCAGGCTCACCTGCCTCCCCAGGTTTCCCACTTTCCACTTCTGGCCAGCTCCAAGATCATCTGTTGAAAGAGGCATGGACGAAAAGCTCCCAGACGTGAGGTTTATCTGCTCCCCACCCAGCTTTAGAAAAGGGTGAAATTTAAGCGGCACAGTGAACACGTAGAGAAGAAAGACCACTTTAGTCTTCTAATTTTTCTCTGACATTGTTTAGACAGTTGAAAACTGGAAACATCCCCAGTGTCCAATAGGAAAGGACTGGTTAAATAACATATAGTTTATTCTTAATATAGAATACAATGCAATCATTTAAAAATGGCAGTGAAGAAACAGATCTATTGCTATACAAAGGTGTCTATATTCTATTTGATAGAGTGATAAAGCAGGATGATAATAATAGCCAGCATTTGCCAACTTCTTACTGTGTTCCAGGCACTGGTCTAAGCCCTTTACATATATTTTATTTTATTTAATCTCCACAGTAATCCCGCAAAGTCGTTATCCTTGTTATTCCCACTTTACGGATGATGAAACTGAGGAAAGGTGAAATGCCTGCCCAAAGTCAAACTGATAGCAAGTGGCAGAGCTGGAATTGGAAGCCAGCCAGGTCCAGCTGACTTCAAAGCTAAAGATAATGTTAGAGCTGACTTTGAATGAAAAGTTGGAGTTTACTAGCGAAAGAAAGAAAGAACCGAGGGCCTGCCTAGCAGCCCTATAGTTTATAGAGATATAAAAAGTACACATCCAAAGAGTGTAAGGTTGCAGATAGTTCTCTGCCCACTTTCTTGCTCGAAAATTGGCCAATGAACAAGTCTTTCTTTTTTTTTCCCCCTTTGAGACGGAGTCTCGCTCTTTCGCCCAGGCTGGAGTGCAGTGACGCAATCTCAGCTCACTGCAAGCTCCGCCTCCTGGGTTCAGGCCATTCTCCTGCCTCAGCCTCCCCAATAGCTGGGACTACAGGCACCCACCACCAAGCCTGGCTAACATTTTGTATTTTTAGTAGAGACAGGATTTCACCGTGTTAGCCAGGATGGTCTCGATCTCCTGACCTCGTGATCTGCCCACCTCGGCCTCCCAAAGTGCTGGGATTACAGGTGTAAGCCATCGCGCCCGGCCAATGAACAAGCCTTTCAATGACACTGACAAACCAAGACTCCCCTAATCTTGAAGCCACTGCCTTCCCCTGACAGATGAGAAATCTGAGACCCAGAGAGGGCAAATCACGTGTCCAGCCCCACACAGCCTGTCTGTGGTAGAGCCAGGGCTGGTACCCTGTTTCCCACTGCTGGCTGGAACTCCTTCTGCAAACCCAGGCTACCTTGCCACAGTGCTTCCTTTGCGGTTTCTGCAAAATGGCCGAGTAAGACTCCCCCACAGCCCCCTCCTGCTGTCATCCCTCTAGCGAGACAAAAGGCAATTTACCGAAATGTTATAATCACCTGGAGGCTGGCACGCAGGGACATCCATGCTTTATCTGCAGTGTTGTTAGCAGCACCATAATGAAGGCTTTGTGGAGGGATAATACACTGTAACTGCCAAATCAAATGCCCGCACCAATCACACGTCCCTGCCAGCAGACGGGCATTTGTTGTAAGCAAAAGGGGTAGGAAGGAAAGTTATGAGTATTGAATGCCTCCACGGTGCCAGGGACTTACCACATCCCAGTTCTTTGAGGAATAGACCATTATTCGTATTTGGCAGATGCGGAAACTGAGGCTCAGGGAGTAAGTTATTTACTGACAATCAAGCAGCTAGTAAAGGGAGGAACCAGGGTGTGAACCCAGGTCCCTCTGACACCGGAGGCCATGCTCTGAACTGACAAAATATGCTGTGGCATTTTCTGAACCATGAACCTTTCTGAGAATCTAGGCCCAGCTACAGATCTCTCCCCAGAGAAATACACTTGAATTCACAAACAGAATTTTGCCTACAGAGGGCGGGATTGGCCACTTGGAAGGCATCCATAGATCCCCGTCAAGACCTTTGCTCTAGGAATAACAGCCTGCCCAGCTTGCCGCCTCTCCCTGGACTGCAGGAATTGCCCATTGCCATCCTCTCTCCCCACCCCAGTTCCAAAGGCCCTGGAAATTCCCCTTCCAGCCATGGCGCCCATCAGATTTTGGTACAATTCCTCCCCTGCCACCCTCCGACCCCCACATGGCAGCCTCCTGGAGGCATTCGAAGAACACAGCTTCCCCTTCCATGGTTGGAGTCAACCCAGGCCAGCACTGTAATGATTTGTTTTGTCTCCTTTAATAGAAGTGAGTGGAAAGCCAGACCCTATGGGGCTGGAGCCTACTCTCTTCCTCAGCCCAGACTCTGGAACTCAGCACCGTTGACTGAAACCCCTCAGGACCAGGAGAGGCAGACAGGGTCACAGGCAGGTATTGAGAGCCAGCCAGATCTGCAGGCAGATCCCAACTCTGCCACTCACCAGCTGTGTGACCTTGAGCTAGGCCCTTAACTTCTCTGAGCTTCAGTTTATTCTCCTGAAAAAATGAGGACAGAAATAGACCCCCCTTCCAGGGCTGTGGCCTGAAGTGAGATGACATGCATGAGGTGAGATGACATGCACGAGGTGAGATGACACACTCCAGCAAGAACAACGGCTGGCCCAAAAGCAGCACCTGGTGCATGTTGACAATCACAGTCGTGATCCTTTTACACCCAGGATGAAAAGGTGAAAAGCAGGGGCCTCCTTAACTCCACATCCCAAAGGGAGGAGCCAGTGTTACCATGGCAAACTGCAGTTTGGCCTCCTCCCATCTGCTTTTAACTCTAATTTCAAGACTGGACTAAGGACTGTGGTTTTCTGATCTCTCTGCCTAGCCCCTGGCATTCTGTTATGGACGTGTCCCCATCCTCCTCATAATTTCTTATGCACCTAGAGCCTTAGGCCCCCTAAGTTCCCCCTTGACACAGGTCTTTGTTGAGCCCCTGCATCCACCAGGGTTTCACTTGGGGATCAGACCCAGTGCCTGCCACCCCCCACACCAAAACCAGTGTAGGGCTAGGGGGAACATATACATAAATAGACAGTCACAAGACTGGGGTGGGTGTTCTCCAGATAGAGGCCTGGACCCTTTAGGGAGCATAAATGTTCGAAAGACTGTAAAGAAACTCCCACCCCTCAAAATATAGCTTAGAAATCAAAATAACATAAACCATTAAAAAGCATAGGAAGCAGTCCAACACAATTCTATATTCCCTACGATGTTTAATTTTAAATATTGAATATGAGATTCTTTCCAGAAAACTGTGAGTATCCCTATTTCAGTGGCACCAGGGGCTACATTCACAGTGTGCTACACACACAGAGAAGCAGTCCAGATGCTGTCCTGGAAAAGGTGGAGTTTGGCAAGGCCTAAAAGGATGAGAGGTGGATTCTGCTGCATGGAAGGGAAGGAGAAATATGGGCAAAGGCCCAGAAAGACGCAGGGGTACAGGGTGCTCCAGATGGAGCAACTGAGAAGGCCTGTGTGTTGGGGAATGGGGAAGGTGTCAAGGAGGCCTCAGACTAGACTTTGATGAGTGTGGAGGAGTAGGTCTACAGTGGGGCATTCAAGGCAGAGGGACCCAGTGTGGGCTGGAGAGAGCCTTGAATAGCAGGTTAGGGAGTTTAGCTTCAGTCCTTCAGATGGTGAGGAGTAAAGACGGGAGTTGCAGAAAGGTTCCTCAGGGAAGTGAGTAGAAGTCAAGGCTGCAGCTCCAAAGACAGACTTGGCTATCACCCTGCACCCACACACATGAGCTGGGTAAGCTCGGGCAGACACCTTCATCTCTGAGCCTCAGTAGCCTCCCCTGTAAAAGAGGTAACGACATTGTCTTTCCACGACTGCTGTGAGGATTCAGTGAGTTCTGGTCTGTCACAGACTTCTGCAGATTCCTCCTTAACACCCCTGCTGACTGTTGTCACTGCTCTAGTCTTAATTCAGCCCTCAACATTTGACGACTGGACAACAGGCTCCTGTCTGCCAGGGCCCCTTCAGTCCGTCATCCACATGCAGCCAGGGATTAGGGGCCAAAAGGAGCAGAGGGTCAAAGCAGAGGCTGTGGGGTCAGGCCAATAGAGTGACCTTGGCCATGGCACTTGGTTCCTCTGAACTGCCTTAGGACAGCAGCTAGGCGTCATGGACATGTTTAGTGAATGTGGATTCAATTATAAATGCTCAAAAAGAAAAGGGGGCACTAGGAAGCAGGAGGAACAGCAACATCAACAGTCTTGGTGATTTTGCATCCCCTCTCCATTCAGCACACACGTGTTCTGCAGCAAATGTGAGGACACTACATCAGTCATCTCCATCCCTGTGTGCCTCCTGTCCTGGGAGCACCTTGCCACGGAGGATGATTCTAGCATTTAAAGATATGTACCTGGACGCGGTGTCTTACACCTGTAATCCTAGCACTTTGGGAGACTGAGGTGGGCGGATCACTTGAGGTCAGGAGTTCAAGACCAGCTTGGCCAACATGGTGAAACTCCACCTCTACTAAAAATACAAAAATTAGCCAGATGTGGTGGCAGGTGCCTGTAATCCCAGCTACTCAGGAGGCTGAGATAGGAGAATCACTTGAACCTGGGAAATGGAGGCTGCAATAAGCCAAGATCACACCACTGCTCTCCAGCCTGGGTGACAGAGCAAGACTCCATCTGCAAAAAAAAAAAAAAAAAAAGATATGTATGTTTTATGAGACTGAGCGCTACCTACTGCACTAAGGAGGCAACTGATATGTATGTTTTGATCAGCGTCACCCATAAACACTACTCATATGCATCTGGACCTTAACAGCAAGACAAACTTTCTAACAATTGTCAGAAGACTGTCTTTGTGGGCCAAGCGTCATGTGCCTGTAATCCCAGCACCTTAGGAGGCTAAGGTGGGAGGACTGCTTGAAGCCAGGAGTTCAAGACCAGCCTGGACAACAATCTGAGACCCCGTCTCTACAAAAAAGATTTTTTTAAATTCGTCAGGAGTGGTGGCATGCCTGGAGTTCAGCAACCCGGGAAGCTGAGGTAGAAGGATCTGTTGACCGCAGAGTTCAGAGGCTGCAGTGAGCCATGATCATACCATGCACTATAGCCTGAGTGACAGAGAGAGACCCCCTGTCTATAAAACATTTTAAAAAATAAGAAGTCTGGCTGTGTGGCACTTAGTGAGATGTCCATCTCCAGCACGGGACCTTCCTAAGAGATTTCCAAGGGTCATTATGACTATGGGAACTTTCCCCCTCACCCATCAACTAAAGCACCTAAGGCTCCTACCTGAGATAACACCAGCTGTGCATACACAGAGATGTTAATGAGGATTGCATGATGGCAGGCATGGCACCTTGCACACGGAAGTGCTTCCTAATATGAGGCAGCTATATTCCTTGCCCTGACTTAGCCCCATCCCAGGGATAGTCCTAAATCCAGCCTTAGGCCTAACCTTGGAGACCCCACCTCCATTATTTCCACATATTAAAACAAAGTGTATCCACACGAAATATAAATCCCACATTAAATATACAAATTTTGCTGTTGCTTGGTAAACTGCTTTACTACGAGTCTTCAACAATTGGCCATGATTTCCTGAGAGTCATGCATACTGGAGAATTCTCAAAAAATGAGGAAATTGAGCCTACAAATGGATGTCAAGTGTAATAAAACTGTTTTGATTTCTAAATTTAATAATTAAGTCTGAATGCATTAATTATAACATTTATTAATTTCAGTTTTGTAGTTTCTCTTTTTTTCTATTTAGAGCCAATCATCTTTTTCTAAGCCTTTTACATTTGAATAGGCCTTAAGAAGCTTGTGGGTGCTTGGCCCAGCCCTCTGCCCAGCCCAGAAGATGCTCTTCTATAGGGAAAAGCCAGAGCAGCCCCAAGACCTTCCACCTCCCTGCCCTGTGGCGGGCTTTGCCTAGGCAATGACTCCTCAGTCAATATTGACAATGCGGTGGTCTTGGCCTCTGGCCACCACCACTGCCAGCAAAGTTCAAAGCCTCTTTCTTGTCGGGAGTGGTGATGGGGATGCCTGGGCATTGCTGCCCTCACTGTGGCACTGCCGTGGCCCTGCCCCACCAGTTCATGTAGGCTGCATTTGCACAGAGGGTGTGGCAGGGCGATGGATGGGACCCATGGGTGCCCACAAGCTGGGGAGCCTGCTTTGCAATGTACCCCCGATCCCAGCCTGGAGTCCTCTGAGGATGGGCCTAGACCCCCCAAAAGATGACAGCCCCTATGACAGAAGCTTCCTTCCTCCAAGGCCTGGCCCAGCCCTGTGCTCACTGCCACCCTGGCATTCGGCATGAGCCCTGGGCTGTCTCTGGCATGAACCCTGGGCTTCCTGGGTTGGAAGTGCCTCTGCCCTCTGCATGTAAAGACACACACTGAGACTTTAGGGACTCACATCCTGCCACACTCAGCCAGTCGCATGAGCCACACACCGTGTGCACACCTCCCCTCAGCTGCAGCCACTCCCACACTCACACACACATCTCTTCATGCTTATGCTGGTGTGAGAGCAGTTGGATGGAAATACACACACCTGTGTCTGTGCACACACTTGCAGCTTCTCCGAGCATGACTCTGGTGCCAGACACACTGAGCCCTTCCCTCTGCCCTGATGGAAGGAATTGGGGCAAATCATTTCACCCCTCAGTTTCCTCATCATAATTGGAGACAGCTCCATCTCACTCACTGAGGAGAGGAGGAATGTAGCCCCCGACATACACGCGGAGCTGGGCACCTCCTAAGTGCCTGGCCAGTGTGAGCTCTGCCACTCTCCCAAGGCAGACGCTTTGTTTCCTCTTGGTCTCCTCCCTTCTCTAGTCCCCATCCCAGCCTCCTCACTCACATAGGGTGGGAGCTGCATAGCAGTGGTAACCGCAGGTGTGCCCAGCCCAAAGGAGTGCCAAGAGCAGGCAGAGCCCAGCCTGTGGGTGTGCAGTGACCCCAATCTGCCTGCTTGCCTTCCCTGGGCTCGCCTGCCCTGGCTTGCCCTGCTGGCTTTGAACAAAAATTATTAGCTGAGCCATGGCCCTTGATCCTTATGGCACTGGTCCTCATGTGAAGGCCTCCTCCTCCCACAGGCTCCCCCCTCCATCCTGGCAGAGAACCAGAAGTCCTGGGGGTGTCCTGAGCGAGTCCCTTAAGGATGCTCCCCTACAGGCATCCAGTTTGGGAATGAAAGACCCATCACAATGGTGATTGTAGCTTCCATTCCTGGCTGCCCACCGAGTGCTGTTCATCCTGGTCAGTCCTCACTCTGCCCTCTGCAGAAAGTCTGGTGAAACCTGCTGCAAAGACGAGGAGCGTGACTCAGAGATGGGAGTGACATGCCCAAAATGACCCAGCGAGTCAGTGGCTCAGCATCGGATCCAGGCTTGTTCGGCTCCAGAACTCCTTCCAGTCTTTGCTGTGTTGCCACATGAACCCTGAAATCCCACCTTCACAAGATAACTTCTGGCGTTTCTTTTGGTTTTTGGCATTTCCTGTGCACCAAGTGCTGTGCTAACCTTTTTTAGGAATGATCTCACTTGGTCCTCATGCAAGCCTTCAAGGCAGGCATCTTTGTAGATGAGGAAATGAGACCCAGTGAGGTGTGAGGCCACTTGCTCAAGGTCTGTAAACTCGTGGCACAGAGTTCCAATGCCCAAGTTCTTAACCATCACACCACACTGCCCCCTCCCTGCTAACCCTCTGAAGAGCTGGTATTTCCATGCAGCTGTTCTGAGACTTTCAGGATCTCTTTTTCCCCCAGCTCTGCACTGATCTGCAGCCTGCACTAATGTCACCCGGTGACCTGGGCACAGCTCAGCAGGCCCAGCGCAGCTGTGCCCTGTACAGGTCAGTTCCTCCCCGCCTTCACTGAGAGACAAGTCCCAGGCCAGCCAGACTTTGAGCTTCCTGAGTGGGGTTAGTGCCCAGGTATGACCCCACACAACCCAGCCTCTCCAGGTAGTAGGGCTGCTCAATCTATTGCCTCAAGTCACAAAAGGAACCAGCAGCTGGCGGCCTTGAACTTGCCATTGGCATGCCTGCCTTGCCCTCTCACGAGCTCCGTTTGCCCAGGGTGGGGAAGAAAGTCTTCCCCCTTTGTCAAAACCCCACAGGGTAAACCTATTGCTTTTATGTCCCCAAATTTACATTTCTTTATTCATTATTCACCATGTATTTATGAAATGCTTTCTGAGTGCTGGATCTGTGCTGGGCCCTGATGATCAAAGGTAAATGGTACAGGGCTGCCCCAGGCTGGAGGGGGTGACCACGTCCAACACTGTGACCTCGGCTCAGGGAAGGCTGACGTCCAGGTGGGGTCTGTGGGGGTAGGGGACAGCCAAGAGGGTATGAGGCCCAGCCCACACATTCATGGGGCCTTTAAGTGTGGACTGTGACGGACTGAAGGAAAACCCTGTTCATCAGACAACTCAAAATTCACACCCCTTTTCCTGACCATAGTGCCTTCAGCACGCTGTGAACTTACACTTTTTTGGAAGAAATCCTAGAATAACACACTCATATTACATTTGGTTGTTTGTGTTAAAAGTAGCAATTTGTCAGCCGGGCGCTGTGGCTCACACCTGTAATCCTAGCATTGTGGGAGGCCAAGGCGGGTGGATCATGAGGTCAAGAGATCGAGACCATCCTGGCCAACATGGTGAAACCCCATCTCTACTAAAAATACAAAAATTAGCCAGGCGTGGTGGTGCATGCCTGTAGTCCCAGCTACTCGGGCAACTGAGGCAGGAGAATCACTTGAACCTGGGAGGCAGAGGTTGCAGTGAGCCGAGATTGTGCCACTGCACTCCAGCCTGGTGACAGAGTAAGACTCTGTCTCAAAAAAAAAAAAAAAAGTAGTAATTTGTCAAATGTAAATGTTTAAACTATTCTGTAATTGTTATCACCTTGCTTAGGCCTGTCTTCAATTTTATATACACTAATACTACAAAATGGAAGGTACCTTGGGCCTCTCTTGTGCTCTGAGAGTCCCTGAACCCAAACTAGGTCCTGAAGGAGGAAGGGTGGTCCCTTGGGAACAGCATATGCAAAGGCACAGAGGCACTGGTGAGCATGCACATGGACTACTGCAGTTCCTCTGGTGGCTGCATTTTATAGCGTGAGGGGAGCTGGGAGGGAAGTGGGGAGGGAAGCAGGCCTAGGAAGCAGGCCTGGGAAGTAGGGGGACCTGGCAACCTTGAAGGCCAGGCAGAGAAGTGGGGAGCCTTTTCAGGGAAGTTTTTCATTGCGGTAGCTCATAGTCAGATTTGGGGTCTCTCTTGCAGTACGTTTCTTTTCTTCTCTATAAAAAGCCCAGTTATCCTAATGACCTATGAGTGCAGGGCATGCAGGTGGCAGCAAGGTCACTTCCAAAGCTTCAGAACCGGAATAAAGACATCGTTCAGCCCCAAAGGTAGACAGACCTAACCCTGAAGTGCACCTGGGTCCTGGCCGCACTCGCTGCTGGTCTCAGTCCCATCTGTCCCTAGCACTGGCCACAGGGCTGGCCACAGAATTGGGCTTGCCAATTCATTCATTAATTGAAAAGCTATCAACTGAGAACCTACTATGTGCCAGATGCTCTCCTAAGCACTGGGATATCATAGTGAACAAGCAGGCAGGGCTCCTGGTCTCACTGGAGCTTATAGTCTGGATGGGGAAACAGACAACATGCACGTAAACAAATACATATGCAGGGAGTGGCTTATGCTATGGAGAAAATAAAATGAAGACAAGATGGAGTGACTGGGAGTGGAGGCAGTTAGATTAGGGTCATTGAGAAGGTGACATTTGAGTTGAGACCTAGATACCGAGAAGGGGGTGCATGGGAAATGTTTGTTGATGGCAACTGACACAAGTCAGAATGAAAAAGGCTTATTCCAGATTTCATCTGAGAGAGCATTTATAAGCGCCTACTGTATGCTGGATCTAGTGGTCAACAAATCAGACATGGTCCCTGCATCGAGAGCTTACAGTCTAATGGGAGAGAAATACATTATATAAGAAAATATTCAAGCGGGGCGCCGTGGCCCACGCCTATAATCCCAGCACTTTAAGAGGCTGAGGCAGTGGATGACCTGAGGTCAGGAGTTTGAAACCAGCCTGGCCAACATGGAGAAACCCCATCTCTACTAAAAATACAAAAATTAGCCAGGCATGGTGGCGCACGCCTGTAATCCCAGTTATTTGGGAGGCTGAGGCAGGAGAATTCCTTGAACCCGTGAGATGGAGGCTGCAGTGAGTCGAGATTGCGTCACTGTACTCCAGCCTGGGCGACAGAGCAAAAACTCCATCTCAAAAAAAAAAAAAAAAAAAAAAAACCACAAGTATAGATTCAAAAATTGTGATCTGAGGGGACCATGAAAGAAAAGGGAGTGTGGGAGGCCAAGGCGGGCGGATCATGAGGTCAGGAGATTGAGACCATCCTAGCTAACATGGTGAACCCCTGTCTCTACTAAAAATACAAAAAATTAGCCCAGCTACTTGGGAGGCTGAGGCAGGAGAATGGCGTGAACCCAGAAAGCGGAGCTTGCAGTGAGCTGAGATCACGCCACTAAACTCCAGCCTGGGTGACAGAGCGAGACTCCGTCTCAAAAAAAAAAAAAGAAAAAAAGAAAAAGGAGTGAATGACGTCAATCTGGATGTCTGGGTCTGTGAAGGGATGTCCACTCCTCTTAGAGAACATGAGAATCTCACCTTTTAGGGAGTGCTCTAGATTTTCATGTATTTCTTAAACTGTTTATTTGAAAGCAGTTAAATTAACAGAATTCTCGCAAAGATACTGCACAGTTGTTAATACACCCCACACTCAATTTCCCTGTTATGACTATCTTACATTTCATGGAACATCTGTCACAATTAGTGAACTAATATTGATGTTATGATTCACTAAAGCCCATACTTTTTACAGATGCCTTTTCGTAATGTCCATTTTCTATTCCAGGATCCCATCCTGTCTCCTTAGGCTCCACAGGGGCATAGCTGTTTCTTAGGCTTTCCTTGTTTTTGGTGACAGTTTTGGGGAGTACTGGTTAGATATTTTGTAGGATGCCCCTCAACTGGAATCTGTCTGATGTTTTTTCTCATGATTAGATTGGAGTTGTGGGTTTGGGAGAAAGATCACAGAAGTAAAGTGTCATTTTCATCCCATCCTATCAAGGGTCCAGACTGTCACCACGACTTACCAATGTTGCTGTTAACCTTGGTCGCCTGACTGAGGTAGTGTTTGTGAGGTTTCTCCATTATAAAGTTACTTTCCCCTCCTCCCTTTCCATACTGTACTCTTTGAAAGTCACTACGCACAGCCATGCTTCAGAAGTGGGGATTTGTGCTCCAACTCTTTGAGGACAGAGTACATAAATTACTTGGAATTCTCCTGCATGGATTTATATATTCTGATTTTTATGCATTTTTGCCAGTATCTTTATGCAAGGTCTTTTTGCTTTTCAGGAGTTCAAGAACCCTGTTGGTATTTCTAGGAACCTAGAACTTTTATTTTATTTAATTTATTTATTTATTTATTTAGAGACAGGGTCTCAACTCTGTCACCCAGGCGATCACAGCTTACCACAGCCTCAATCACCCCAGGCTCAGGTGATCCTCTTACCTCAACCTCCCGAGTAGCTGGGACCACAGGCCCTTGCCACCATGCCCAGCTAATTTTTCTATTTTTTGTAGAGAGGTGGTTTTGCCATGTTGCCCAGGCTGGATTAAAACTCCCAGGCTCAAGCAACCTGTCCACCTCGGCCTCCCAAAGGGTTGGGAATATAGTTGTGAGCCACCACGTCCAGCTGAGGTATCTTATTTCAATTAACAAAATGCATGAAGTTACCAAGACATTAAATTGGAGGGTAGGAAAAAAGCCAGACTTTTTTTTTTTTTTTTTTCTTTTGAGACAGAGTCTTGCTCTGTCGCCATGCTAGAGTGCAGTGGCGCAATCTCGGCTCACTGCAACCTCCGCCTCCTCGGCTCAAGTGATTCTCCTGCCTTAGCTTCCCGAGTGCCTGCCACCATGCCCGGCTCATCTTTGTATTTTTGTAGAGATGAGGTTTCACCACGTTGGCCAGGATGGCCTTGATCTCTTGACGTCGTGATCCACCCACCTCAGTCTCCCAAAGTGCTGGGATTACAGGCGTGAGCCACGGTGCCTGGCAAAGGCCAATAATTATTTTAATTTTTTTTTTTTCTATTGTCAGTACCCATTAGTGAAAGAAGATTTGGGAAATAAAAGCAGAAAGAGAAACTCTCTCGTCCCACTATGCAGGGCTATTATTCACATTTCAATTTAATTTTTCTTCTGTGCACAGTTATTACATAGAATATACTATGTGTACTTTTATTTCTTGTCTCTTCTTGCCATTTTTCTTTTGCTTATTATCACATCAAAAACATTTCCCCCATGTTGCTATACAAACTCCATAATAATTATTTTCAGTAGCTGTTAAATATCCCCTCACGTGTCTTACAGTATCCACTCCCTGAATCTAGCACGATGCCTGGTACATAATTATTTGTTAAATGAATGCCCATACAACAAAATAATCATTCCCTCATTTTTAGAAATGTACATCATTTTCCTTTTCCCTGATTCTAAATAGTTCCGAGACAAATAGATCATCCCTTTAAGATAGTGTCCCAGAGTGGAATTACCATGCCAGCAGGGACCAAAAATTTTTAAGATCAATGCACCAAACCAGAAATCTTCCATCTCTCTGCACCACCAGCAGTTGTGCCAAGGGTAATAATTTACAATTGATTAAAGAGTTTGTGGGGTGTTTTTTTCCCCATCTTTTTTCTCCCTCCTTTCCCTCTCCCCTCCTACCAAAAAGGGAAGAAATTATCTGAGAAGGTGAAGATGTTCTCAGACAATCATATTAACATATTCCAACAATCGCAATTTGCAAAATAGTAATCACAACTCCCAGGATCTGGGAGGCATTAATCAAAGCTGCAGGTTTAATTCCATTTTAAATATTGATGAAATGTGCTTCGGCAGCCTCACCCTGGCGTGGCAGGGCCAGGGGAGCCGCAGAGAGGCGCAGGGGAGGCGAAGGGAGGGTTGGTGAGCAGCTGCTGGGAGGGGAGGCATCTGTGATTCAAATTGGTGGCTGTACAGCCAGGTAGAGAGTGAAAGGGGTAGTGAAGAGGGCTGTTAAGTCCATTGCTGTCAATTTTTAACGATCAGGGAGGGGCCTGAGGACTGGTTCAGCACAATAAACCCAGTTTGTCTGGTTTCAGGGGTTACTGCTGAAGAGGTTGCAGCTGCACTGATTCGAATAGCCTGGAGACTTCAGAACTGTAATTATCAACCAGGCTGCTCACAGTGTGGCAAAAGTGGGCTCCACCAGCGCTTAACTCCTTGTGTGCTGACACATCATTGCTGCTTTCCCCACCCCTGGGTTTCCCAGCCTCAGCGGGGACTCCCAGGCAGCCTCCCCAGAGGAAACTGAGGCTCACTGGCTGCTTACCAGAGTGTGCCAGGCAGCAAGCTGTTTTCCTTAGGTCTCATGTAAAGAAATGGTGGGGAGGTGGTTAGTGATATGGGGGCAGCCTCAGCTCCTGACGTGCTCACATCTGCCCTGGGGTGAGAGGTCAGGCTGCAGAGCCTGGTGAACCTTGGTTTGAATCCACTGGCGATGGACTTAGGACAAGGCTCTCCCCTACCCGACTGGGCTGTTACAGAGATCCAATGAGACACAGTGTCTGCAAAGCACCAAGCACACATAGGCTGTCTGTGAACCTCCATCTCTCTGGCCCTGGGTCTGGTGCCTTTCACAGAAAAGGAAGGCATCCCTAGCAGGGGATCTGATTCATGAAGCTTTCCGCCGGCCCTCTGTGTTTCAGCTCTCAGGGAGTGCCCTTGTTCCCAAGCATCTGCCATTTGTCACCCAAGGAGGGTGGGCAGACCTATCCTCCCATCTCTTAGGCAGGAGGCACTGGGCTAGACACAGGGAAAGGAGAAAAGGCAAGAACTCCTCCAGTGCTCTGGCCCTCAGGAGAACTGGTTAAAGGCAGGGAGTGGCACCAAGGGAAGGGAGGAGTGGCGGGAAGGTGGAAAGGCAAGAAGGCAGGGAGAAGGCAGCGTGGTGTGAAAAGAGTATGGGCAGCTGGAAGGACGTTGCAGGAAGGATGTGCAGGACTCATTGACCCTCCTCCTGGAAGGAATGTAACCCCAAGAGACATTCTCCACATATCCATGAAGGGGTGTGGCCAAGAACGCTTGTCCCAGCATTGTTCCTGGTAGTGGGACTTGCAGGCAACCTCCGCAGCCACCACCGGCACGGAGAGGAAAATGTGACGGAAGCCAAGCATGGAATATTAGGTAGCAGTAAGAAGCAAAGAGCTGGATGTACACACAGCAACAAGAATAGGTCTTGAGTGAAAAATGTGAGACATAATGAAAGCCACAGCACAATGCCATTTCTGTAAATTAAAAACACACTTGTACACAAAACAACAGCACATATTTTACAGAGCAGCATGCATTTTGAGGAGTCTCTATCCCACCACTGGAGTAAGTCCCTGTAGTGGTGGAGGAGGGACCCAGTGTGGGTTTGGAGAAGAAAGGAGGAAAAATGAAAATAAAGTAAATCCACGGAAGGGTCTTGTACAGAGAGATGATGGCAGCATGCTGTGGACTGAAGAATGTGATTCAAGTCTCTCTATTTGAGGTTTAAAAAACAGCATAGGCTTTATAGCTGGACAATCCTAGGTTCCAGTCTGAGCTCTCCCACATACTGATCCTGTGGCTGTGGACAAGTGCCTTGGCCTCTGCGAGCATCTGTTTGTTCATCTGTAAAATGGTGGAGAAGGCTTGCCCATTGGGTGGTTGGTCATGAAGATTAAACTAAGGAGACATTGCGTTTGGGCCTTCAGGGCACAGCCAGGAGCTCCTGCTCCTCTCCATTCCCCACTGAAAGGCCTGAAGTAAACAAGAGGGTGTTAGTCCCCTGGGGAAACCATGGGTCCTTGAAAGGGTCAAGAATGGAGAGCCTAGAAAGGAAATGAAAACCTCAGGACTCTGTCTCCTAGCACCACCAGCAAGGCCTAGACCCGCTGTCCTGGGGCTATCGTGTGTGGGCTGTCAGACCAGGCAAGTGCCCGACTGTGAAGCAGCTGCTCTCTGCCTGTGAGGATGAGTCCAGCTTAGGGTGGCCAGACCGTCTCATGCTTGCCTCCGCCAGCAGCACCCAGTTAGAAACCCTTCTGTGTTCAATTTCCCCAAGACCAAGCACTCCGAAGCATTCAGTGTAAATGAAAGGTCTGTTCCTCCCCACACAAAGCTAAACAGACTGGCCATCCACAGACCATCCCAGTCCCAAGGCCCCACCTGGGAACCCCCCAGGCCAGGGAAGGTCCCAGTGAGCACCAAGCATGACCAGCTCTTCCTCTTTCCTTGCAGATGATGATGAGCACGAGTGGATCACCCATACCTGTCGAAAGGGCTAGGACGAGATTTTGAGTCACAGGCCCGAGCTGTGAACTCTGTGGCTGCCTCCACCAGAGGTTTCCATCTGCCCTGCTGGCACTGGCTGCCCTGGGGGACAGGCTGTAGTTCTAGAACCTGACTTTTAACTCAGGAATAAAGACTTTCTGCAGTCAGTGGCCCCAAGTGTATTTGCCTTAAAAGATTTGTTTCTCAGTGGGCATCATTTCACCTAGACAAAATTGTGAGCTATAGATATTCCCAGGACCCACCCTAGACCTCCCAATCAGAATCTCTGGGAATGGGGCCCAGTAATTTGCACTCCCAGCATTTTGCATGCATCTGAACATTTGAGAACCATCTCTTTATAATACATAGACGTAATTGAGCACTAACCGGTGCGGGTAGTGTGTGTGCATTATCTCCACTCCTCAAAACAGCCTTGCAAGGGGAAGGCTTTTGCGGATGAGGAATCTGAAGTTCAGAGAGACAGAGTGACTTGCTTGGTCTCAGAGGGCAGTAGGACCTGATCACTGTGCCCAGTCCTGCAGCAGTCATGGGTTCTTAGTTTCTGTTTCTGGTTGGGCCAGTGAAGCCCCTTCCTCATCCCTCTTTTCCGCTTATCACTAGAGACAGAAACTAAAAATCATGGCTTCAGGCTGCTGAAAGTCTAAAACAAAACAGAACAGAAAAACAACAACAACAAATAAGGTGGGTTGGACAAGCTTGTTAGGCCCAAGAACGATTACTCAGGCCTGTCTTTCCCTCTTGGCAGCTCCCCCATTTGAACCTCACATCCTAAGCACAGAATCAGCATGGTGCCATAGAAAGAATGTGGCTTTGGAGGCCGGGCATGGTGGCTCACGCCTGTAATCCCAGCACTTTGGGAGGCCAAGGCGGGCAGATCACATGAGGCCAGGAGTTCGAGACCAGCCTGGCCAACATAGTGAAACCCCATCTCTACTAAAAATACAAAAATTAGCTGGGCATGGTGGCATGTGCCTGTAATGCCAGCTACTTGGGAGGCTGAGGCACCAGAATTGCTTGAACACGGGAGGTGGAAGTTGCAGTAAGCTGAGATTGCACCATGGTACTCCAGCCTGGGTGACAGAGCGAAACTCTGTCTCAAAAAAAAAAAAAAAAAAAAAAAAAGATTGTGGCTTTGGCATCATATAAAAATGGTTGTAATAATGCTTTAAAACAACACAGTAGCCGTGTGGTTAAATAATACAAGTAAGGGACCTGGCGCATAGTAGGTATTCAACATGTGTTTGCTTGAAAGAACAACTTGTTAGTGGTGCATATAATCGTTTCTCAAAATCATCCCGGTGGTCACATTTGTCAGCTAAAAATCAGAAGAGGAAGCGACAACATGTTCCAGGGCCACACATGGGCCATATGCATCCTGGATCTTTGTCTAACTGTTCCTCCTTAGAGGTTGCTAGATCCTGTCACCCCCTGTGCTCTGTCCCCTGGCTCACCAGGGCTGCCCAGTGGAGGCAGAACAGTGAGTCAGGCTTGGAAGGCAGGAGAGGAAATTGGATCTCAAACTAGGGACCCGGAGGCGTCATGCTGGGGCAGAGCCAGGAGGCAGCGGGAAGGGAGGCCTGGGCTCACTCTCAGCTGCACCAGGGAGCAGACTTGGGATGATCACCTCTCCCCAAGACGCCAGTCACCTTGGTAGATAGAGTTGAGCTCCACTGGTGGTTTCCAAACTGTATTTTGAAAACAGAAGGGACATTCATGTAAAGAAACACACAACTAAACTCACATATTTTCAAAGATACACATGTATCTAAACATTTGAAAATGGATTGGAAGAGCAGATGTATGAGGAGCAAGAAATGGGGTCAGGATGGCAGATTTAAAAACTAATAGAATAAAGAGAGGGGCCCTGCAGTCAGTGACTCATGTGCACCATGGGCTGAGGTTTCTGAGCAACTCATTTCTGTGCAGGGCCACAGCAGGCCAGGGAAGCCTCTGCATTCTGCAGGGCAGCTCTGCTCTCCACACCAGGAGCTTTAGCTTGAGCAAATGATTCTGCTGCTGAAAGAAATTTGACAACCACCAGAAAGATGCTCTTTCACTCCTCAGGTTACGAGGTGGCTCTGGAGCCTGACAAAACCACTGTAAGACCCAGTCTTGTGCAGAAGCTGGGGCCCTGCTGCCCATTCCATATTCCTTTAACTTCACCCTATTAAATGCTTCCCCATCTTCCAAATAGGCTCCTCTGCACCTCCCTCCCTGCCCCACCCTCTTGCTTACCTATTCTGTGACCTTCTCGTCTGCTACGATCCAGCTCTAATACCCACCCCCTTGGCTCTCACAGTATTTGCCAGACCGAGAGCTCCTCCAGGGCAGGGTCTGGCTGGGAGCCTTTTCTGAGTGTGCAGAGCCAGTGCAGGGCCCAGTAGAGAGTGTGTGTTCAGAGACTGGAACGGAGGGCATCAAGCAGCCTGATTCCCTCCAAAGCTTAGATAAGAAGCAGGTGTGACTGAGTACTTAGAGAAGAAATCCATCATCAGGCCTCTACAATGCATTGTTTACTAACTGGGAAATAGTACCAGTTTCCCAGGAAGGAGGATTACACTGTCCAGCAGCGCACGTATTCTGGGAGCCAGGGACCTAAGCCCTTCACCAGAG
This sequence comes from Theropithecus gelada, assembly GCF_003255815.1. Lineage (NCBI taxonomy): Eukaryota > Metazoa > Chordata > Mammalia > Primates > Cercopithecidae > Theropithecus > Theropithecus gelada. Next base: position 18,642,939 of record NC_037683.1, on the reverse strand, counting down.
AGCAGGAAAGAAATGGAATCCCATCATGTTCTGGATTTCAGTGCCAGCACTTCTACTTGCATTAACTTTATTACACAAATAAGACATTTACAAAGCACGACATGAAAGGTATGTAACAAAACAGACATTGGTTTTACAAAAAAAGTGCTTACAATTTTTTTCTCTGTGTGTGTGTTTTCCCCTTTTTTTTTTTTTGTATTTAAATAAATAGTCTTGATGGCCTGTACGTTCCCAGGCTGCTCTTAACAGGGTAGTGGAGACATGTTTGAACTGTAACATGCTACGACCACATAATCCACGCAAGGAATAGACCCTGAGGAGAGGCTCAAGGCAGAGTGGGTGTTGGGTGACCCTGGGCAGGGCTTGGCTGGCCACTTACCACACGGTTGCCACTGGGGCCTTGATGATCAGGAGCAAAAATCAAAGGGAAGATTTGAGCTCCCCAAGGCCAGGGATTTGGCCCTGGTTGCTCCTGTTAATGTCAGCGCCTAGCACAGGGCTGGGCACAAGTTACCACTGGCTGAGTGCTGAGCTGAGCTGTACTCACCACGTTCTGAGTGGTGCCTGTTCTTTGCCCTCAGTCAGCTGTCACCATCTTTGGAAGGGAGAGGAAGCAGGTTCCCTTCTTGGGCTGCACCTGTGCCTAGCCTGCCTGTAGATCCCAGAGCAAAAATGACATATAGGCTTTCATTTTAAGTGACAACTTCAAGCATTTGAACTCTGAAACCTTATCCAGACTTAGTGAGATAGAGCTGCCATTGATTAGCAACATCTGCCATGGGTAAAAACAGAGACAACGGCTGCGTATGTACCATGAACTTGCTTTCCCTGTCCTAGAGTCTCCTTCCAAAAGCAACATAACAGGTTAACCACAGGAGGAAGGCAGACTTGGGCTAAAACATGCTGATTAGCAACCTCTAGTGGAAAATGCATCAGGACACCAGGTAGTTCTAGAATTACAGGATAAGCTTGGGACAAATGGGCATCCCTGAAAACATAAATCATGGTCATGTGTAGCCTGAGCCCTTTTGTTTGGGGTGGAAGAGTTGTAGCAGGATGGATGTTATGCAGCTGTGACTGGCCTCTGTTCTCAGGGGTGGGTGGGGCTGGCTCCAGGAAGTATTGGTGGGGAAGCTCAGAGGTGCCAGTTGGAATCCTGAGCTTGGCACTCTCACCTAGGCAATGGGCACCCTCTCTCTACTTAGAGACAGATCCAGGGTTAACATTCTGACTACCATTTCACTGGGCTCTGTTCCCTTTCCCCCATGAGGGATCCCCCTTCCATCGAGAAGACCTGGCCCAAGCACCACTATGAGAGGTCAACAAGTAGCCAACAGGGGTCCCCAACTCTAACCTGTCCAAACATTTAGAAGAGTCATGGCACAGATCGAATACCATCTCTGCTATGTTTCCTACATATATGTTGGATAATTAGGTAGGGGTAGGGTCTCTCCCTGACCCCAGAGTTTTCTCTTTCCTCTCCTTAAAATGGCTAGTGCCTCTTCTGGTCCAATATGTCACCGCCCTCTCCTTGATTTCCAAACCAATGGGGGTGTTTCTTCTCCCCATTCCCTGTCTATCCCCCCTGCCTCCTAGTCTGGGCAGGCCTCAATCTCTGCCCTATTGGGCCTCTCAGGGTTGGTCACTGTCTCTTCTCTTTCTGAATTAACTTGACATAAGCAGACAGATGGAAATGATAAAATTAGAACATAGCTTTCCTTTGGGGACATCCCACAAACACTGTAGAGTTTTCCAGACAAAAGCAACAGAGTGGATAACATTGGGGGTTGTCAGCTATTCAGAATTCAGAGATGGTTCCAAGGAAGTAGTAAATAAAGGCCAATGTGGGGGGGAAAACCTGTAAATTAGAAGGCCGTTGGCGTCGCACAATTCAATTCCGCCTTTTGCTATTGTAATCAGCTGAAGTTGAAGAGGACTCCTGTTTAAATGGGAAAAACAGGCTGTTTCCACCCTGATTCCAGATTTCAGGGAGTTCTGCCTTCCAAAAGGAGGACTCTGTGGTGCTCCTGGTGGGTTCTGGTTCTCAGCAGGAGAGGGAAAGGCCAGGCCTCAGGAACCGACCTGGTGGTGGGCAGGATGGTGGACGGGGGTGGATGCAGAGGTGGGTGGATTCCTGGCCGCAGCTTGGACACTGGATCTCAGCGGCTGAGGGGCAGCTGTGGGGCGCCCACGGGCAGATGCGGAAGTGCCGGCAGCGTTAGTACTGAAAAAGGATGACCTGCAAGAGGAGGGCATGGGAGGTGGCTGAGCTGGGGGCCTGCCCCACCCTGCCGCCCCCCAGAGAACCTCAAAGGCACAGAGAAGGAGGGTGGACTCAGGGCCCAGATCTGAGTTTAAATCCTGGCTCTGTCAGCTGACTTGCTGTGGGACCTTGGGCAACTCACTTCACCTCTCTGAGCTTGTTTCCTCACCTTTAAAACAAGGATGACAAAATCTCTCTGAGAATCAGAGAGATTCAATGAGATACAACAGCAGCAGCAAAAGCCTTCTGGGCATTTCACCCTGCACCTTCCGTGCCTGATTTCATGGAAGCTGCACCACAGCCCTGTGAGGGAGTTCCAACATTCTATTTTATAGGGAGGGCACTCAGGCTCAAAGAGGTGGAAGCGAGTGAGCCCATGGGCACACGGCGAGGAAGAGGACCTGGCACTGGAGGCCAGGCCTGGCCCACAGCAAGCTCTCCCTACCAAAGCACATTGCCTCTACCTCTCCAAAGTCACCGTGACCGTAGTGGCTGACTGCTTATTACCCACCGGGCCATGGGCTAAGCACTTCACATGCGCTTAATCTTCACATGCACGAAGCCTAGAACTGCGTGGCTCAGACATGCTGGGCACCCAATATACCGTGGGAGATCAGGACTGTCTGTCCGTCTCCCGCTTCCACTCCCGCCTCTAACACTTGGTTGACATCTCACTGCTGCTGACACAGCCAGTTCCCTGAAGTTCAGGTCAAGGATCACCGGCTGGCTGGTTAATGGCGATGTGTCATTTCACAGTAAAGTGTGAGGGGCATCTGGTGGGCATGACCACATGGCTGTTCCCTTTCTGATCAGGAATGTTACTTGCCCAGAATTGGTTATCACAAGGAGGTGATGGAGGAAAGCAATGATGATGATCTCCATAATAGTGATCATGATCATAACCAACACCTAGGGAGCATTTTCTGTGTACCAGGCTCCGTGCTGGGCTCTTTACACACATTATGCATTTACTCTCTGCAGCAACCCTAGGGAGTAGGAACTATTATTATCCCCAGTTTGCAGATGTAGAAACTGCAGCTCAGAGAAACTAATTGCATTCCCAGATCTCACAGGAAGGAGGTGGCAGAGCTGGGATTCCGAGTTGGCCTAAATCCAGAGTGGCCGGGGTGGACATTCCTTCCCCATCCTGGCCACTGCTCCATTTTGGACTCCAGGATGCCTGGCTGTTAGCCCTTATTAAGAGAAGCTCTCTCAAGAGTGGTGACCCTGGTAGGACCCTTCCCCTCCATGGGCCTGTCTCCTCCACTGATCAATGACAGCTTGGCCCTGATTTCTGAGAATTTTCCAAGTGTTGAATTTGTGGGATCAGGGGACATAACTAGGAAGAAATATGGATCTGGAACCTCACAGGCACCAAATGATGATGCAGTGGAGGCAGGGGATGCTCCCCTGAGTGCTCAGAGCACTGTTCTCCAGGCCAGTGGTGGTCTAGATGAGTGGGTTCAGGGGCCAGCCCCAGGGAGACACTGAGTCTCCTCACAGCTAGGCAGGCTCAGGCCTGGAGGGACTTGGAAGAAAGCCCAGGCAATTCTGTGCTGGCCACACACATCCCACACTCTGCCACCCACCAAGCCCCAGGAATCTGAAGAGTTGTGGATAAGAAAAGTCCCTAGGAGCTGGCAGAAAGGCCTGACAGTGAGAGGACAGAAGGTCACAAAGGAGGGAGAGACACTTTCATGCAGACTTTCTGGATGCAAAGTTGGGGACACAGCCCAGCAAGGGAAACCTCTGGCTCAGCAGCCAAAACCAGGGGCCAGAAACTGTCTATAGCCAAAACTGACAGCCCCCAGCGTGGCTTATCCCCCAGGCTAAACGAAACAGAACCACAAGCTTAGCTGAGCAACCAGGAGGCAAAGGCTCCTCTCCAAGCACTGAGCCCAGCCCTCTGCACCTCCAGGGCCCACTCCCTGCCCTCCATATAATGTCCAAGACCCTCTCTCGATGATCCTTTGTTCTGTGGCCCCCATCGGCTCTCCCCACTTCCCTGAACTTCAGCCATACTGAACACCCCCCAGGGTCCCCTCCGACCCAAACTCCTCCATGCTCTGGGCCTTTGCACATGCTGTTCTCTTGATGTGGAATGCCCTTCTTCTTGTCCCCTGTCTTTCCCCTAGAGCTCACCTCCCCCTCTTCTGGGTCCTCTAAGGTCATGTTTCTCGCCTACTCCAGCTGCCCATTCTCCTGCAATGTAGCTGCCCACATCCCGTGCTAAGCCACAAGCTCCCTGAGGTCAGGGATCATGTCAGCTCACTTCTGCAGTCCCAGAGCCAGGTCTAATAGGATGAATCCCCTCCCACAGGAAGGGACAGCTCTGGGGCAGGTGGCTGTAGGATCCAGGCCAGTTCGGCCCATGCTCACATTGTGATTCTGGATGAGCACTGCTCTGTCTGAGCCTCAGGTTCTGCAAGTATGAAATGGAGGTCATCACAATCATCCTCCCAGGGAGACTATGAAGGATGAGTTCGGAGAGAGGGCTGTGTACACAGTAAAGCGCTGCACAAAAGGAAGCAATTACTGAACCACGCAGACTTCAGAGTCCGACAAACTCACTGCATCCCTGCACAAGTCATGTCACCTCTCTGAATCTGTTTATCTCTTTACAATGAGAAGGCCATCTCTATGTCCACAAAGTGGCTGTGAGGTGTGAACCAGATGCCATGTGACAAGTAGCTGCCTTGAACAGAAGGAGCTCAGCAAACAGCAGCTCTTCCTGTGAATGTGACAGTCTCAGCGGCAATGATGTTCCTGGAGCATGCTCACTCATTACAGATTCTGTGGGATTTTGCGTTAGGCATTACCATTTACTTACAAACGTATCTGTCCAGGGCTGTCTGTACCTCCACACCATACACATTCTCCTGTGGTGCCCGGCACAGAGAGCTCAGTACATACTAGGTGTACTGAGCTCAATCAGGAGGCCGAGCCAGAAGTACCCTCCTAAAGGAGCGGTCCCCACCCCAGCTGCCCATTAGAATCACACAGGCTGAGTATTACACACGCAAATCCCTATATACCACCCCATCAGACTCTCTGAGAGCGAGGCTTAGGAATCTCTGCCCAGGTGATTCTGAGCACACCAAGACTGGGATCTGCTGAACTGGAGGGCTCCTGACTCCAGCCCTAATGCTCTGACCCTCTCCCTCAGGACTGCCACACCCACTGACCTACAGGGTTCCCTGCCTCCTACTGGGTGTCCTCCAACCCAGCAGTCTCTGAAGACTGCTACAGTGATGTTTCTGCAACAGGCCCTCCAGGACCCCACACTGCCACAGGATAAAATATAGACTCTTCCACCTGGCAGCCTCAAGGCTCTTGCTTTCCTCCTGTCATCCTCCCAGATGTGCCTGCCAACAATGCTGAATGGCTCAGGGTTCCCTGAGAGCTCTGGTGTCTCATGCCTTCCCTGATGCCTCAGCTTTCAGGCCTGGCCTTAGAGGTTGCCTCCTCTGGGAAGTCTTCCCTGCCTCTCTCCTTTGCCCCCCTCCCCCTCCCCAGCTCCCATGGCTTCCCCTGTCACACTGTATTGTAACTGTTGGGATCTGCCTCCCCCTCCAGACTCTGGCCTCCTCAAGGGCAGGGACCACACTTTACTCATTTCCACTCCTGGCAACAGACTCAGGGATGCTGGGCACAGACAGGACACAGGAAATGTCTCCAAATAAACAAGTGAATTAAAAAATGCAAGGTTCGGCCAGGCTCGGTGGCTCATGCCTGTAATCCCAGCACTTTGGGAGGCTGAGGTGGGTGGATCACCTGAGGTCAGGAGTTTAAGACCAGCCTGGCCTACATGGCGAAACCCCATCTCTACTAAAAATACAAAAAAAAAAAAAAAAAAATATTAGCTGGGCGTGGTGGCAGATGCCTGTAATCCCAGCTACTTCGGGAGGCTGAGGCAGGAGAATCGCTTGAACCCAGGAGGCGCAGGTTGCAGTGAGTCAAGATTGTGCCATTGCACTCCAGCCTAGGCGATAAGAGTGAAACTCTGTCAAAAAAAAAAAAAAAAGCAAGGTTCTCAGCCAGTCTCTGACTTTGAGCTATCTGGGCCTCAATATTCCCATTTCTAAAATGAAAGGGTTGTCTGAGAGCACTGGCTTTCAAGGCTAACTGTGAGGTGTCTTGGAGCTGGGAGGGAAGTGAGGCTCCTCCTCTCTCCACGGTTTCACAGAGCAGCTCCATTCACCTTCATCTGTACTATGGGCAAGTTTAAACAAAGGGTTGCAGTGCTTCAGAAACAATACCTTGAAGCCCTGGAATGGGGACAGCTAAGCACCCTTTTTCCTAAAGCCTGAGACAACCAGAAATCCTGGCTCCACAGAGGAGGCCCTGCCAGTTGACCAAGGTCACTGGCTGGCCAGCTATCCCTGAGCCCCATCAGCTCAGGATATTCACTCCCAACAGACAAGAACGAAAAGGAGGAACCAGTGAGATGATGGGAAGTAGGGTGATGAGTGATATAAGCCCTCCCTGCAATCTCAAAGCTTGAGTAAAGGAAATTCACAAATCTGAGACAGAGAAGGGCAGCATGGTACCAAATTGTTAACAGGGGATGCCGCCAGAAGCCCATCCCCGACAGGGTGGCTCTGACCCACCAGACCCAACCTGGCTCCATTTACCTTCTCACCCCGGTTGGAGAGCGGCCCATCCATATCGGCTTTGAGGTGGACGGGGGGTGCGGTGTAAGGCAGCCGGCAGTGCACCTGCCCGCACTGTACCTGACCTGTGGACGAGAGGATGCCTTGGAGCTCATCCCCCAGGCTACACACAGGATCCCACCTGCCCCGAGCTCTGCAAACTGGAGCCCTGAAACCAGTTTCATCTCTGCCACTTACCTCCTGGGAAACCCTGGGCAAGATTTCAGTAGGATTGGTTGTGATGCCTTTTTTTTTTTTTTTTTTTTTTTTTTTTTTTGAGACAGAGTCTCACCTTGTCACTCAGGCTGGAGTACAGTGGCACGATCTTGGCTCACTGCAAGCTCTGCCTCCCGGGTTCACGCCATTCTCCTGCCTCAGCCTCCCGAGTAGCTGGGACTACAGGCGCCCACCACCACACCCGGCTAATTTTTTGTACTTTTAGTAGAGACGGGGTTTCACCATGTTAGCCAGGATGGTCTCGATCTCCTGTTCTCATGATCCGCCCGCCTTGGCCTCCCAAAGTGCTGAAATTACAGGAGTGAGCCACTGCGCCCAGCCAGTTGTGATGCTCTTTATAGTTTATGAAAAGCTATGTGATAGTGAGGTATAAGCATCTAGCTCACTGATAAACACTCCTAAATAAATATGTGCTTTCATATTCATGCACACACAAGCAAGGCTGTACCCTGCCCATTCAGGCCCTGCAAGCAAGGCTGTGCCCCATCTATTCACACCCTCCCTCAGTAAGTTTGTATCTCTTAGGTATCACCATGACTTTACCCATGCCTCTTAGAGGACTCTGTACTCATATGTCACCGCTCTCTTTATAACTGCAACCAACACCAACATCTACCCCCTACCCTCCCTGTCTTCCTCCCCGCTTTATTTTATTTCCTTAGCACTTATCATCTGACTTAACTGCATTTTTTTTTTTTTTTTTGAGACAGAGTCTCACTCTGTCACCCAGGCTGGAGGGCAGCGGCATCATCTCTGCTCACTACAACCTCTGCCTCCTGGGTTCAAGTGATTCTCCCACCTTAGCCTCCCAAGTAGCTGGGACTACCGGCATGCGCCATCACACTCAGCTAATTTTTGTTTTTTTGGTATAGAGGGGGTTTCACCATATTGGCCAGGCTGGTCTCGAACTCCTGACCTCAAGTGATCTGCCCGCCTCGGCCTCCCAAAGTGCTGGGATTACAGGCATGAGCCACCACGCCCAGCCTGGCTTACTGCATATTTTTATTATTTATTTTATATTATCTGTCTTTGCCAACTAGAATGCAAGCTCCATGAGGGCAGGATTTTTTGTCTGTTTTCTAGATTCTAGATCTTTGTGGATTTCCAGCACCTAGAGTGAGGCATGGCATTTAGTAAGTACTCTTAAGTATTTGCTGAATGAATTTCCATACCATATTCCAACATCTAAAACTGTTGGGGAAAGTCCACCTTTGGGTCGGATCCAAATTTCTCATGCTTCAGCCTGTTTATCAATACAGCAGAGAAGTCCATTGCTGGTCTCTTCTTTAGGCTTCATTCTCTTTGGTCACAGGGAAAGGGCATTGTAGAGACACTTACAACTGATATATAAACCAGGACAAGTCACTGTTCCCTTCTGAGCCACAGTTCTCCCATTTGTAGAATAAAGAAGTTACATGAAATTGGGAGTTCTTCACCTGGGGTGTTCAAGGAGTCCATATACAACTTCAGATTACTTGGAAAATGTATGTATATCTGCATTTTTCTGCGTCTGGTTCCAAAGCTTTTATCAGATTCCAAGCTCGAAGCCTCCAGGAAACTCAGTATTCTGTGACTTTAGTTAACTGCAGAGCAAACTCTACAGAAAAACTCATTTTTCTGGGGTCTGGTTCTAACACTTTCATTAGCTTCCCAGCTCAAGGCTTCAGAAAATTCACAACTCCATGACTATAGTTTACCATAGAGCAAACTGCTGTGGTGACTCTCAGTCAGTCATGCAGCAAGAGGTGCAGGTGCACACACCCCCAACCTCTTCTTCCCCAAGCTGAGTTCCACCATAAGGGTAAGAGGAGAGGGCACCTCAGCCTCTTCTCTAAGCATCAAAGACAGATCTAAGTTTGGTCAACAGAGTGTACGGATGGAGTCTTGGCGGGGACTCTGGAAATCATGGCCCCAAGTCCAAAGGGATCATCTAGATTTCTTATTGACCTTACACCAAGTATTAGCAGGTAGCTCAGAACCCTGGTACTTATAGAGCTCCTGATCCTTGGCACCTTTAACAGGCTCTGTGCAGCCTGAATATAGTCATTGTTTAGAAAAGAAAGGGGGAAAATGTCGCTCCTACTGAGCAGATAGTTCAGAAATGGAACTATATAGAGACATGGTTTCCAACTGGCAGCCTAGTGCGGAGACAGGGCTCTGCACTCCTAGTTCTGCCAACCAAAACCACTCCTACCATCACAAGAGCAGCCAATACTTATGCAGCACTTGCTGAATGTTGAACACTTTCAATTGGTTACCTCATTTGATGCTCAGAACACTGCTTTGAGATACTCTTATTATCCTCATTTTTACAGATGAGGGAATGAGTATTCAAGAAAGCTAAGAAACTCACCCACTGTCACACAGCTAGTAAATGGCAGGGCTGGGATGTGAAGCCTGGCAATCTGACACCAAAGCCCACACTTGATCATTAAGGCATACAGGCTCCCACTAACTTACAGTGGGCCCTTGGTTTCCTCATCTATTCAAGGAGATGGTGGCCTCTGATGTTTAGAGACGCAGTCAGTAGAGTATATGGCATATGGTCAGTAAGCAGCAGTTCTCTCTCTGATTTCCCTTCTTTTTCCCTGTTACATGGAGCCAGAGAAGGGAGGATTTGTGTGTGTGTGCATCGTAGTCATTTCTATTTTTTGGTCATGCTCAGCATGGAGGAAACAATTGATGGGAATAACTTCAAAGGGAAAGACAAATCTGTGATAGGCACCTGCTCAGCAGCAGATGCACTGAACACTCATTCTCCAGAAATCCCCGGGGCTCCTCCCTCACTCCTCCAGGTTCCCACTCACAAGTCACTTCACCATGACCCACTTGCCCCTGCATCTCCACCACAGTGCTCCCTGCCACGGACATGCCTGCTCCCTCCCTATGATTTTATCATCTCCACCATCTCCCACGCTGGAGTAAGCCCCAGGAGCACAGCAGCTTTGGTCTACTGTGTTCACTGTCGTATGCCAGTGCAAAGAACACAGAAGGCACTAAAGATATAGCTACTGAATGCATGTATGGTGTCTCACAACCCTGTGAGGCAGGCATTATTGACATCCCAGGTTACACATGAGGAAACCAGGGCTCAAGGAGGTTAGGTGACTTGCCAAAGGCCTCACACCCTGGACACTCCCACCACAGTGGCCTTCTGCACCCCAAAACACACCCATGCCACGATGCTTTCTGGGCCAGGGCCTGCGTGCATTCCGTTCCCCCCACTTCAGGTACCTCACTAAATCCTATCCATCCTTTCAGTCTCTGCTTGCTGAGGGGCAGCCCAGCCCCTTCCCTTCCACCCCGCAGCATCTCCAGTCACTTGTATCCAGCACCTTTCCTACAGAAATCATCCCACTTAAAACGACACGCCTAGTTATTTTTCCATGCCCACCAGAACCAGGCTGCACAGACTGGGTGCTTTGAAAGTATTTTTTGAATAGCTAAATCGCTTGCCTCTACGAAGGACTCCGCTCCACCAAGGCACAGCCGAAGATTTTACCCCTCCTCCCCCAACTCCTAGATCCAAATGACTTCGGGTCCCGCTTCTTCACCCACGAGGCTCCCCAAGGCCCCCCACCCCACACCTCGGCCTCAGCCGCCCGCGCGCGCTCCTCTGCCCCCCTCTCCCCGCAGGCCCAGCGGCTCCGGGCGCTGCGGTTACTTACTCTCAATGTAGCCGTGCAGAGTGACCATGCGCGCCCGCTCGGGGCTGCTGAACGGGGTGTAGTGGATGTCGTCGGACAGGGCGGAGGGAAGGCGGGAAGGGGGCGCCCCCGAGGGCGGCACTGGGTGTTGCGGCGTGTGCTTTTTATGACGCGCCCGGCAGTTTTGAAACCACACCTGGAACGACAGCCTCGGCAGCCTCAGCCTCGCTGAAAAGAGTCGGACGCGCCGCCAGGGTACCCCAGGCGGGACCGCCTCGTCGCCTCCTGGAGAAGGATGGCCACGTGCACGCACGACCCTCCGCGCCGAGCCCAGCTACGAGCTCCGGGGCGTGCCCGCGGTCCCCAGGCTCCGCCCACCCCGTCCCACCTGGATGACTCTCCGGCTGAGGCCAGTCATGTCCGCCAGCTTCTGCAGCGTCTGAGCGTCGGGGTTGTTGTCCTGCGCGAACTGCGCCTGCATAACCTGCGGGGCGGGGAGGGCGGTGAGGCGCCCGCACGCGGAGACTCCGAGACCCCGGCCCAATCAGCGGCGCCAGCCCGCAGGCCACGCCCCAGGCAGCTGCGGCCCCTCCCCGCCACCCGGGTCCGGGCAGAGGGGTGGAGCCAGGAGACCTTTTCGGCCCCGCCCACGCCCCCGCCGCCCGCGGCTTGCCACGGTACCTGCAGCTGTTCCGCGGTGAAGGACGTCCGCGCGCGCTTGGCCGGCTTGGGTTGACTGTCCTGTTCCGAGGGCACTGCCCCCTCCAACGTGAGGCCGTTCCCTGGGGGCGATAGAAGCGGCTGACCACGCGTTCCCATCTCTTCTAGTGGCAGCCTGGAAAGGACGGGGGTGGGGGGAGCTTGTCCCTGGAAGGGTCAGGAGCGGGAGTTGGCTGGGAGTGGGGATCCCAGGGTCCTAGTCCCTGAGCTCAGTCTTTGGGGAAGGGGTTTCTAAGCGTCCGCTCAGTACTGGACACTTCTTACACGACTGGACCACGTCTTACAGCCCTGAGAAGAGGTGGCGTTACCTCTTTATACATGGGAGGAAACTGAGGCTCGGAGAGAAGGAAAGCCCCTGCTCTGGCTCTTTCGACTAGAAGCTGAAAGCTAGCTGACCCTAATGCCCCAAACTGGGCTCCATCCTGGCGAAACTGGGGGAAACCAAAGGCTAGAGGAGATAGGATGCAAGCAAGTAATGGAACTATGCTCCTAATTTTGTACAAATGAGCGGAAGGAAAAAAGGTTGTAAGAATATACAACAAGGTGTTGACAGTGGTTTACTTTCCAGGAATGTGATTATGGAAACTTTTTACTTTCAGTATTCCTGTAACTTTTGAGGTTTTTTTAAAAAAATCATATGTTGCCTTACTTCTCTAAGGGTGAATTTTGTTAACCGGAGTATATGTTAGATATTATCTTTCCACTCATATTACTTTTACAATCATACTAAAACACTAACTATATTCCCATTTTATTTTTAATACTTCATTGTTCTGAATATCCTCAAAGTCTTAGAAAATTTCCATAAGCACAAAGAAGAAAATAAAAATCACCAGTAATTTCAGCACTCAGAAATAACCATTGTTCACAATTTATTGTAATTTTTTAATTAGGAAAAAATTATGTTGAAGGAAAAAAGCAAACACTGTAACATACATGGAAAAAATCTGAAAAGATACACATTAAAATATGAAGGAGGCAGCATTTGGAGCAATCATTATTTTCTTCTTTTTGCTTACCATCTTTTCTAATTTTTCTACAATGAATGTCTGTGTGTGTGTGTGTGTGTGTGTGTGTGTGTGTGTGTGTTATGTTTAAAAAGTGAAACAGTAGCCAATACTGAGGGCTGATCAGTAAGAGACATCAGAAGCCCCAACCTTCAAGTTCCTCAGAATGTTAAGTCTGTGGACAGGTGTGGCTGTGAGAGCTAGGATGTAATTGGCAAGGCTGTGACTACAGGTGGTCCTGGTTGGACCATGTGTGGAAGGAGCCTGTGGTCACTGTTCGACCACAGTGTGGGAAAGCTCTGACTCCTGGGTTTCCATCCCAGCTCTGCTGCTGACTTGCTGACCACTGCAGATAATTTCATTGCCCACCACTGCAGATAAGCAGGCAACAAGTGAAACCCAAGTTCACTAGATGGCCCCTTAGACCCATTTAGTCCTGATCCTGGCAGGAGAAAATGATGGCCCTGTTATGGCCATGGCCAGGAACACTCTGGCAGTCCCTGACTAGTCCCCAGGCTGGGACCTAGAAGTTGAGGCAGTGTGGTTCATACTCCTCCCCAGAGGAACTGGGGATTGGGCAGACACTCTGTGGTATTAATGTCCCCCAGGAAAGCAGGCAGGGCAAGGATTGGTGTGTTGGTTTTTTTAGATGGGAAACTAAAACAGAGGCAGCAACATCCCTGAAGCCTCCTTGGCTTTATGAGATGGGATTAAGGTACCCTAGAGCTTAGGGCCAAGGTGGTATGGTATGGCATGGTACGGTATGGTATGGTAGTTAAGAGGCTGGGCTTTGGAACTAGGCAAATCTACTAGTATATAACTTTTGGCAAATCCTGTTTCTTCTGTAAAATGCGGACGTGCCACCTACTTCCTAGGGCTGTTGTAAGGATTAAATAAAATAATCCCTGTTACAGAGAAGTTAGCAGCTTTCACAGACCCTAACAGGGGAATTAGAGAAAGAGTCCCTGCCTCTGCCCACAGCCAATTAGTGCCTTTCCCCAGCTCCATCCCGTCTGTGTCTTGGTCCCCAGGATCCCTGAAAGACCTGAATCTTGTTCCTGGGCAATCTGGGGAATCACAGTGGCAGAGCCAGAAGAGATTTAGGGATCATTCTAGTCCAGTATCTGTCTTGCACAGATGTGGGGACTGAGGCCCAGAGAGAAAAGGAAACTTCATATGTCAACACAGTATGTGAGAGCCTGGTCTCCAGACTCAGAAACCTGGTCCTTTCCCCTTGTAGTTAGAGACCCTGGTGGGGGATGAAAACCCCTCCTCAAACCTCTGGCTTGGAGCTGCTAGTATAGGAATTGAGAGAATGGGAGCCAAGTCATCTCTCCAGGACTGGCCCAAGCCTGGTCCTGGGCAACTGGAGGCGATCAGCCCCCCGGGCCAATGAGAGCTGTTCAAACGTGGAGTAGGCTGCCCGGTTATGAGAACCATCTCTAGAGTTCACTGAGTGCCTCCTGGCCTTACAACATATCAGCTCGTCTATCTTTGGGAAGGTGTTCTGTCGTTAACGCCATTTTACTGATAAGGAAACATAGTTGCAAAGGAGGGCAGTGACTTCTAACTTTCAAGCAAAAGATCGAGCCGGAAGTGCAAGATCTGTGCGCCGCCCCACCCCTACACTGCCTGCGGGGCTATACCGGGAAGGCCCAATCTATAGAGGAGTGTGGGTGGCTCCTGGGGTGCTGGGGTGGGGTGGGGAGGGAAAGGGCTGGGGGCAGAGGTGCCAGGCGGAGCAGGTTGGGTACCGTTCTCGGCGGCCCTCTTGAGATTCTCAATCATGGTGTCGTAGTGGATGCGGCAGAGCACCTTCTCCTCCACCAGGCCGAACTCCTCACCAGTGGACAGCTGGCGCTTGCACGAGAAGCAGGCGAAGCAGGCCAGGTGGTAGGCGTTGCCGCGAGCTCTCCTCACCCAGTCGCTGGCGTAGATCTGTCGGCCACACCGGGCGCACTTGGTCCCAAATCGGCTGCAGGTCGAGAGGACAGGCACGGGGTGTCGAGACTCAGACAGGCCAACCTTCCTCCTGCCTTCCACCACCCAATGGCCCGCCAGCCCCTAGGCTCCTCGCCTGTAAGTCTTCAGCTCAGGCATTAGCCTTAGCTTGGACGCACCAACCCTCTACACCTAGTCCCACCTAGGAGGTGAACTGATGGGTGATTTTTATTTTCTTCTTGGTGTTTTTCTGAATTTTCCAAATTTTCTATGATGGTCACTTATATTTGCATATTAATTTGTTTGTTAAAAATACATCACAAGTTAGAAAAAACACAATAATAGTAATAATAGGCAAGTTATTGAGCACTTACCACTTGCCCAGCAAGATTCTAATTGTTTTACGTTGATTATCCCAATTAATCCTCATTTTGCAGGTGAGGAAAATGGGGACCAGAGAGGTAAAGTAACTTGCAGGAGGTCACACCGCTTGCAATGATAGGAACCCTAGCCATCCTGACTCCAGAGATGAATATAAGCTATAGCCCCAGCAGCACAGAAGTGCAGTTTCTTAGACGAACAGACAGATAAGCACTTACTGGCTTTGTGACCCTGGGCAAACTGTTTAACTCTGAGTTATCATTTTCCTTGTCCTGCACTGAACTAGATGACAACAGCAATGACTCTACTGTTTGTTTAGTGCTTTGTAGTTGGCTAAGTACCCAGCAAGTCCCTCTGGAGCCTGTGACATTCTATTAATAATACTAAATGTTAAAAAGACAAAAATAAAAATAAAAAGTCTGGATTGAATGTCTTCTTGCCCCTTAAGCCTTCCTTGATTCTACCTCTTCTCCTTCTCCCTTCTGGTTTTGTAGTCTGGCAATCTGGGTGCAGCTGCCTCCAACAGCAGACTGGAAGCCCCTCCAAGAGGCAGCAGAGTCTGATTTACTCCATCCCAGAAGTCAGCCCAGGGCCTGACCCCGGGCACCAAGGAAAGTGTGTTCTTTAAAGTGGATGACCCACCTATGACTCTGTCCCAACCCTGGCAGCCTGTTTCCTCCGGTACACCCTCTGTTTCAGAGAATGGTGCCACCACTCGCCCAGCCCCTGAAGCTTGAAAATCATAATCATGCACTCCTCTCTCTCCTCAACCCCTCCTCCAGCCAATCATCAATGCTGTTGGTTCTGTTTCGCAAGTATCTCTGGGATCCATCTCCTTCTCACCATCTCCACTGTTGCCCTCCTAGGCCAGGCTCCCATCATGCAATCCTCACTGTCAACCTCCTCCTGGGTCTCCCTGTTTCCCATCTCGCCCCTGCCATCCTCCACAGAGCAGTCCCAGCAAAGTTTCCAGCATGCACATGAAATCCTGTCTCTGCCTTGCTTACAATCCTATGGTGGCTCCACTCTATCCTCAGGATCTGGTCCAAAACCCTTGGGGTTTGCAAAACCCCAGCGACCACATCCTCTTCAGGCCCATCTCCTCCCTAAACTTCAAGATATGCCGCCCCACCATCCAGGCATGTGTCCCAGTCAGCCACAATGGAAGGTCACTCCCAGGTCTTTATGGCCTCCTCTGAAGCACTTTCCAACCCCCAGGCCTTTGCACTGACCTACCCTCCCCCAGAGTCCCACGGCCTCCTGCACCGCTCTCTCAGCGCTGACCACACTGGTTTGTAAATGTTTCGTTTCTGGCTCTTCCCTTCCACCCCTTACACCTTCTTAGATTTGGGGGCCTGGGGTTGCGGGTGGGGAACCAAGAAGATTTGCCTCTGCGTCCCCAGGGCCAGTACCCCTCCACCCGGGGGAGCATTCGGAATCGTTTGTGTGTGCACGGAGGAAACAGTCCGGCAAAAACGCTCTGGTTACAGCCTGCCTGCCTTGACAAATTCAAGCAACTGTCGGTTGAAAAAAACAGCGTTGGCTTGGACTGAGTGCAGGAGCCCAGAGGCTTCTACCGGTCTCCGCTCGCAGACTCAACCTCAACCCTACTGTCTCCGACAAGGAGCGCGAGAGGACCCTTCCGAGGGCGGCGCGGTCCCCTCAGGAGGCGCTGAGCACCTTAATCTAGTCCACCGCTCCCCTAAGCGGAGGCGGTTCCGGACCTCAGAAGCGCGGCTTCCCCAGCGGAGTGCCCAGCTCAGCCCACGGTCTCTGTTCCCCGTCCCGCCGTAAAGGGGAGAGGAAACCGCTTTGCCCAACCCAGCCTACTCCCCGCGAAGGGCCGACCCCGGGTTCCGCCACCGGGCTGGTGGTATCCGGATTGGGAGCACTTTCTGGCCTCTGAGGGGAGGCTGGCTTCTGATTATGTGTGCTGCAGGAGGAGGGGGAGGCCAGCCGCGCTCAGAGCCCTTACTACGGGCCGGGGTCCTGGGGCGCAACGCCTTCATTGCACCCTCTCGGTTTCGTTGCAACCCGGTGAAGTGGGGACTCTGGCATCAGGTTTTCATACGAGGAATCGAAGGTTCAGAGCTGGCGAGTGGTTTGGGGAAACTCCACAGAGTATGGAGCTGGGGTTGAGGCCTCCTCCAAAGTGCAAGAAGTACCTAGAACCTGCGGAGCAACTGGCATGGCGACGAGGAAAGCCGGAATCCCGCATGGATGAACAGGAAGCGGGGCTGGTCTAGCAGTGCCGCGTCCTCACACCGGGCCGCTGATTCTGGAATCTCCAGCGCGCGGGGCCAAGGGCCCACCCGCCTGGAGAAGGCGGTGAGTGCGTCCTCAGGGAGCGGAAAGAGCCGGAGAAGGGAAGGTCATGGCCATCAGAAGCTGGGCAACAGCGGCTGAGCCTTCTGTGCGCTTGGCTCATGGGATTCTTTCTCCTTGGCCAGGGACGAGTCAAAGACTCTCTGCGCACCGCGATCTTCCTGCCCCGCGAGTCCCCGACGCCCGAGTCCGTTCTGCGCCTACACAGGTAGGTCACAGCGTCCTCATACCCTTGGTCCGAAATAGGCGCCGCTAGTGACCTCTCAGCAACTTTCTTATGCTCCGCGTGTCACCCGAAATGCTGGAAGCTGTCCCAGCTCTAGGATCCTCCTGCGTTCCTCGTGGCTCAGCCCAGTTTAAGAAATCGTCCTCGCGCTGGAACCTTGAGGTGGGGTTAGGGCGGATTATGTAGGTTTGGTTGCATTGCAGACTGCCCTGCAGCTTGTCCCCGACCCAGGACAGGAGTCACCAGCATGAAGGGCGCGAGAAAGCTTATCGATCCAGGCTCTGACAAAACGACATTCCTTCCCAGGCGGGCTGCGAGGCCGGAGCCACCGGATTCCAGAAACAGCGAAATCGGCGGCGGAGACAACGAAACTTCAAGAAAGAGATGTGCAGGAACTGCCACCAGAGCGCCAAAGGGATTAGGGGGTGTGTCTACTGCCACCCCAGCTTTGCTGTGAGGTCCGGGCCTTGCGCGTCCCTGGATCCCGGCATACGAAGGGCCTAGATGCAAAGGACCCACGGCGCTTTGGGGATGGAGAGGTGTTCGACAGATACTGCTCATCCTGGCAACTGTTAAAAGGAGTAAGGTGGGCGTCGCGCACTGCAGTGCCCTCTACCCCCTGAAAGGAGAGCAGAGATATCTGGGTACTCGTGGTTTTACGAAGGGGGCTCTGCGCCCTTAACCAAGTCAGACTCACTTTCCCGGCCTACTATGCTGGATATCTAGTAAGCGCTTGGTAATTATTTGTTGGATGAATGAGCCTCAACGAAAGAGCCCATCTGAGTTTCACCTGGACCCCTTCTTCCACTGTTATGCTACCCCTTTTCTGCACAAGGAAACCAAACCTCAGAGTGGAAACGCCAATGTTAGTTACCAAGCTATTGAGCCAAGAGGCCGAAACTCAAACGGGGGTTCACTTATTTTAGGTTCAAGACGTTCTTGAAGGCCTTAGATCCTGTGAGGCGAACAAGGTGGGTTGGAGGTGGAGCCCTAGGTATTCTCTCTGCTCCTTCCCTTCCAGGTAAACCCGTAGGGGAAGACGCCAGGGGGGAAAGAAAAAAAAAAAAAAAAACAGAACCAGCAATTAAGAGGTTAAAACGACCGCTTCTCGGAGGTCCCGGCCCTGAGGCTCCTCCCCCAGCTCCCCTCTCAGTTCCCCCAACATCTGTCCCCCAACAGCTGGCCGCCGATGGGCCGCTCTCTGCCGCGGTGGGGGGCCGCTTCCAGCTCCGAGCTTCCCCTGGGACCCTCGCTCTGCGGGAGGGGGTGGGGTTCTCCCGCTGGAGCCCGCGACAGAGCTTGGGCTCAAGGCGGAGGGCCAGAGAAGGCTGGGGGCTTGCCTGAAGTCGTTTGGGCCTAGCTAGGAAGAGGAACTTTAGCCTCCAGGGCACTCACTGAACCTCCACCCCCATAAACAGGAGGGGATGCAGTTAACCCTTTACTCCCCACTCCCATTGTCAGAAGGCAGGAGGGCCAGGGACCACAGTGACCTGATATTGACAAAGGTGCTCCACTCACAGGCCTCTGAAGTCACTCCTGCCCCAGTGTTGCAAGATCACCCAGGGAGCCACACATCAGAAAACACAGTGGGTGTGCCAACCAAACTGGGCAGGGAATCTTAGGATCAGCAGAGAGGGGCCCCATGATCCATAGATGGGTGGCTGATATATCTCACCTATAGAAGAGTATGGGAGTGTTTAGGGGCAGGGATGGTTGGAGCCAGGCCGCTGTAGGGCTTATGTAGTCTCTACCACTTAGCCGTGTGACCTCATCTCTCAGGGTCTCAGTTCCTCAATCCCACCCCAATACCACCATAATGTGGGATTATGAGAGTATCATACATACAAGGTGGACCTGAGAATTAAATGAGATAAAGCAGGTAAAGGGTTAGCCCAGTTCCTGGCTTAGACAAGAACTCCATACATTCTGATGACTGGTGTCCTGTGTGACTGCAAGCAATGGCACTTTCTCAGGACATTAGTCTCCCTTATACAATGGGCATGATGTTTCAGCAGGCTGAGGGAGCCAGGAGGGCACTGTAGATCGGGCCATGCTCTATTGTAAGGCAGCAGCTGCAGGTATGGGAAGCTGGGGCTGTAGTTTTTGGTAGCAGGGGAAATGTGAATGTCCCAGAAAGGAGCACTATTTTTCTTCCAGAATTTTCTTCCATTTTTGGAAGAAAACAGAAAGAAAAATGGTCTTAACAAAAAGGTGAAGAAATTAAGAGTCCTATCACATTTTTCTGGTGGTAATTTTTTTTCCTGCTGGGAATCTCAGGGAGTAAGGGGAAGTAGGGATCTGGTTGAACCCACAAGGGCTGGTAAGGATCCTGTTTAGAGTGTGAATTGGAGAAACTGAGACAGAGTCCAGTGGCCTGGCCAAGGACACGGAGCCAGTGAGAACCAACCTCTCCCAACAATGCAAATGAGCCAGGAGCAGCTCTGGACCTCCTTGTCTCCTCTATGCTTTGCAGACCCTCTCCCTGATGAACTTGGAGTTCCTTCCTAACCTTTAATTCCCTGAACCACCAGTGCTAGCTCTGCCAATGGAGACTGAAGGAGGGTCTATAAGATAATGTCAAGGAGGGACAAGGTGGGGGATAGAACCTAGGTGACCCTCTTCCCTGGGGAAAATACCAGAGGTTAGAGGACCATGGGCTCTCCGTACTTTGGGCAGAGTGCTCCAGTCCACCTCCTACCAGACTCTTGATCCTGGGCTTCAGGAAACAGAAGCCTAGAGAATCTCAGCATGTGACCCCTCCCTGGGCCCCAGCTCCCTAGAGGAAAATTCTGCCTCCCACACCACCATTCACACTCTCTCCAGGAAGAGCTTCCTCATAGCAGCCACCCAGAGCTTGGACGGCATTGCAGTGCAGATAATAGTCCTTGCCTGGCACTCGACCGGCTTTTTCTTTCCCTTTTTGTGGGTTTTATTATTTTTGTTACAGGTGGGGCTGCCAGGGATGGGTTATGCCTGCAGGGAGAGAAATGATCAGAAGAGCCACAATTCTACTCTCAATCCAGGTAATGTGAGCTTTTACTGCCTCCATTTTCTTAACCAGAAATCTGGTTTAGTTTTGCTTTCAGGGCTCTTGTCATTGGAAAAAGATTAGTGCTCAGAACCTGCAGCCCAGAAATGGCCCAGTCCCATCCCTCCAGGCAGGCTCTGCTCCTCAAGCTGCGTGGGGAAATGCCATCGTGGGCTTGTGCCCAGCATCCACCCTGCCAAAGATGACAATGGTGATAATCGAGGCATTCATACCAACCGCCATTTAGGGAGTCTTTATGGAGACTTCCCCCAAGAGTGGCCTCTTTGGCAGCTCTGGGAGACAGCCTTGGAAAGGGCAAACTAAGGGAGGAGAGATTTAGCAACTTGCCAAGGTCACAACTGGCCAGACTGGGCCCAGTCTCCTGCCTCTTCCCACAGTGGCTGCACACCCTACTCTACCCCACTGCAGTAGGAAGAGGACTCCAGAATAAGGGGAGGCTCTCAACAGTGGAGTCAGGATCCGTGTTTTGACTAGTTTCAAGGTCTAGTAAAGCACAGTATCCAAGGAGGCTCAGTCCAGCATGGGCATGAGCTAAGGCTGAAGAAGCAGAAAAGAAATTTGGGCAAGTAGCAAATAAGACTGCCAAATCTATTGTTAGGAGAGCCAGGAGAGGTGTCCTGGTGGTGCCTTAGTCTATGGGAGAGGCCCAGACACCATTCTGCTGGGGTTCCCAAGCTGGCACCCTGAATTTAGTAGCTGAGGAATCCAGGAAGCCCCCAAGCATCATCTAGCATGTTTTTTTGTATGTATGTTTGTTTGTTTTTTGGGACAGAGTCTCCCTCTGTCACCCAGGTTGGAGTGCAGTGATGTGATCTTGGTTCACCACAATGGCCGCCTCCTGGGTTCAAGCAATTCTCCTGCCTCAACCTCCTGAGTAGCTGGGATTACAGGCACGTACCACCACACCCGGCTAATTTTGTATTATTAGTACAGATAGGTTTCACCATGTTGGCCAGGAAGATCTCGATCTCCTGACCTTGTGATCTACCCGCCTTGGCCTCCCAAAGTGCTGGGATTACAGGCATGAGCCACAGTGTCCAGCCCATCTGGATGTTTTATACTAACTGGAGTCAGGCCTAGAGCAGGGAGGTGGCTAGACAGTGACTGTAACCTCCATTTCCTGTCCTGACCAAACCAGTAGTCAGATGGGACAGTGAGAGGAGACATCACACTCTGGTTACACACCATTAACCCCCTTCTGACTACACACACACAAACACACACAGAGACACACACACACAGCCATCCAGATTCACAAATACATTCATAACACCCTCTTCATCCCTCAGTGTCTGGGTGGAGGCCCTTACGCAGGAATACCCCCTCAGAGGAGATGGTGGAGTGGAATGATAGGATTTCAGAATCTCCTCACCTCACCCTCTCACCTCCAGATCCTAGTCCAGATGTAATCCTGTCCTCACTACTTTGCGTGCATGCACACGCACACATACACGCACACACACAGTCTCAACATTCACATACAGACACCTACTCTTGACACCCACACAGGAACTAAGAGATGAATGTTTGTCCATAAACGAACGCACATGCTATCCACACACCCCCAACCCTGCCCAGTGATGCTTTCCCCAGCACTACTGCACAGATCCCAGACAATACAGACACACAGGCACTCCTTGCACACTGAGTCCTAGGCCACCTGGTTGAGCCATCCCCACCCCACCCCAGCTGCACACTCTTTCACATCCATCCCATAAAGGAAGAGTCTGTCTCTTTAACCATGCTTCCCATGGTTTCTTCAGAGTACCCTTGCCCCAAATGCTGCCAACCTCCCCCTAGACTCAAGATCTTCTCTTTCCAGATCCCTGGAGGCTCAGTGCCAGTGCACAGGAGGAGATCATCTTCCACCATATTCCCTGATTCCCAGAGGCTCTTTCTAGGGCAGGGGTCTGGCCAGGAAGACTGAAGCCATGACGTCTTCCTATGCAAGGATAGGAAGGATGTCTGTGGGTTGAAGGGTAGTTATAGGGAAGCAGCTTTCTTCACTTTTTGAGAAAGCACTTGGAAACAAGCATCTCTCTCAGGAACCAGTTCCCCACCATTCTCCTCCGATCCCATAGGCCTGGTGGTGCAAGCCTCTGGCCGGTTGATGCCTCCCACTGGGATTAGCAGACAAGACCATGACCCTGCAGTGACCTCGACCCCATAATCAGGTCAGGTCTTGGCTTCATGGCTAGAAGTGAGGCCCAGGCAAGTGGTCCAGACAGAGCAGAACAGAAGGATGCGCCAGGCTGCTGTCGGCTGCTGGGACGCGGTCTGCAGTACGTGGAGCACAGCCTGGGATAATCCCACTCAGGGCTCTGGGTGCCGGGTTCTCCCACTTCCCATCCCTGCGGCGCAAAGGCAAGGCCTAGACCCTGGAGAGGCCAAAGTTGGGCCAAAACAACAGCGAAGCTGGGACTAGAACAGGCGCCAGGGGCCCGCACATGACCCCAGACTCTCCAGTGACACTCCAGTGACGCCGGGGAATGAGTTGAGATGGAACTGGAGACAGAGGTTGGGATTCAGGACGAGGCGCTTGGGTATGGGATCGGATCTGAGACTGTTGCGGGGCTGGTGCTTGGGGCTGGACCAGACCCGAACCCAGAGCGGAGCCAGGGTCAGAGCCAGGGCAAGAGTCCGGAGCCCAGCTCAGCGTCCAGCCTGGGAGAGACCCCAGCATGACTGATGTCCAAGTAGGGTTGGAACTCGAAGACCGAGCGCACTGGAAATGCAGCCGGATGACGGCTAGGATCCGAGTGGGTCCCGACCAGAGCTGGGGACGTCAGAGCTCCACCGAGGCGCTCGAGGTCGGAACTGGAGCCTGAGACTTAGGCAGGACCCGAGACAGAGCCAGAGACGATACCGAAACCCAATGGACCGCGAGGACCGAAGGCAGATCGGGGGCGCGAACCTGTGCAGGCACCAGCGCGCTGCCTGGAGCTCTGGGTTCGCGCCGACAGGCTGGGCCAGCGCTGCGCGCCGGAAGTGCACTCCGGACGCCGGGGCTCTGGAGCGAGAGACCACATGCCGCAAAAGTGGCCTCCGAATGCGCCCGGGGCCAGCCCTCTGCGACACTGCTGGCCCGGCGGCCGCAGCCTACCTGAAGTAGTCCATCTTGCAGAAGATCTCCTTGTTCTTGATGTAGCAGCTGTTCTGCTGCCTCAGCGACGTGCGACACACGGAGCACTCGAGGCACCGCACGTGCCAGATGAGGTTGTTGACCTGGGGAGGGGGCGGGGACAGGGGTCGGCTCAGCGCGGGCCTTGTTCACGCCGGGCCCCAGCCTCCCCGGTCCCATTTGTAGTCAGAGATGCTGAAGCTCAGAAGGTGCATGCGATTCCCCTGTTTTTCTTGCGTAATACTGAGACTCAGGGAAATGGAAATAAGCTCTTCCTATTTTTCAGACGGAACCCGGGGGTGCAGACAAGACCCTAAGTCTTGCCCAGAGCCTCGCAGTCGGGCAGGCGTGGAGCCAGGATTTGTAAGTAAGAGGACCTGGCGCCTGCGGTGCTTTCCTGCAGTCTCCCGTGCTGCGTCCCACGCCCCGACAATACGCACTCAACACCTACCCCTGTCTCACCTTGAGCAGATACCGGTCCAGGATCTCGAGGCCGCAGCTGGAGCAGATGTTCTTGCCGGCAGACGGCACGGAGGAGGCGGCAGAGGGCGGTGAACAGACAGATGGCGTGCTGGGCGTACATGGGGAGGCCCGACCCTCGTCCTTGTCCAGAGCTCCTGCCAGGGCCTCGGCGTCAGACTGCGCCTGCGGCGGGGGAGAGGAGAGAGGAGCGCTGACCCGGGCACCCAGAGTTGGGGCTGCCTCGAAGACAAATCTGGGGCCCCCGAACACCAATTGACAACGAAATCTCCCCGGAACGACGCGCCGTAGACTGAAGGACAGGGATGGAAGGGCCTATTGGAGAGGAAGGGACGGCGCCAACTTTTAACACGCGCATTCTGGGTGCTAGGAACAGTTAAAGCCAACATTCCCGGCCGGAAAACCGAGGCTCAGAGAGGAGCGACGCCCGCCGGGAGTCCCCCAGGAGCGTGAGCAGCGGTTCGTGGCCGGAAAGCCTGGCCAGGTCCCCAGGGCCGGGCCGCTGGAGGACTGGGCACCGCAGGCAGGGCCAAACGGACTCACCATGGCGGGCGGCGCGGTCCCTTCAAGACAGCGGGTGGTCGCTTTGCAGCCGGACCCTGGCTGGGCCATCACCTGGGGGAGGGGGGAGGGAACGCAGGCGGCGGCGGCTGCTGAACTGGCTCCGCGCAGCCTGAGCCCAGCGCCTCCCCGCGCCTGTTATATAAACCGGCGCCGAACAATGAGTCCTAACTTTGTAGTGGGCATTTAAAGCCCTTCCCCACAAAAGCGGTGTCTCTCTAATGAAGCAATTTGAATTTGGATTGGATTTTTTCCCTCTCTCTCCCCCTCTCCCTGCACTTAACCCGTGGCTCTTGAAGTAATCGCTTAGTTCCCTTGCAATCCAAGCCTCTGAGGGGGGAAAAAAAACACGCGCACACACACACAAACTACCTGCAATTAGAAATTGTCGTGAATGCCCAAGATAAGAGGTAGCCAGAGTGTCAATTCCAACTGTCAATCAGTGAGATCCATCAGGCCGCCCAAAGAATTGCAAATTTGATTTTTTAATGGTAGTAATTAAAAATCGAATTTTTTCTCTCTCCACCCACCCCTCCCCCTTCCTCGCTCCCTTCTCCCCTCGGCACAAAATGCAAAAAGGAGAAAAGAGAGAAAGAAAGAAAATAAAAAAGAGATGGGTGAGGGGCGGAGGGTGGTTGGAGAAAATAAAACCCCGAGCGCGGTGAGC
Source organism: Theropithecus gelada (assembly GCF_003255815.1). Lineage (NCBI taxonomy): Eukaryota > Metazoa > Chordata > Mammalia > Primates > Cercopithecidae > Theropithecus > Theropithecus gelada. The sequence continues at coordinate 18,617,662 of NC_037683.1, read as the reverse complement.
ACCCGCCCGCCCGCCCGCCTGACACGCGCCGCGAAATTGAAGCGGCGGTATTGACACGGATTCAGGCGCCTTTCGAGGGCCAGTCGGAGGGAAACCCGGAGCAAAAAGGGAGCGAGATCGGGGGCGAAACGGGACCAAAAAGAGAAAAGAGAGGCGCTCAAGGGGAGGGAAAAGCACCCTACAGCCCCTCCGCGCGCCCAGGACCGGCCCCGCGTCGGGATTCTCAGCGCTGCGCCCGCACAACCCCCGGCGCATCGGCGCTATCAGCGCCTATTCAGACGGACAATACCGGCCTCGCCTCCTCTTGATTCGCCTGTGTCTTTACTAAATCGCTTTTTGAGAAATTCCTCCAACATTTGCATAATGTGTTCCCGCTTTCCGCGACCCCCCCTCCTCGCTCGCGCGCGCTCGCACACTCACAAGCACACACTCACAGGCTCAGCCTCGTACCCCTCCTTCCTGCAGCAGCCCGCCACCCGGCTCGGCCCGGCTGGGTCCCTTACCCTACCCGACCCCGACCCGGGCCGCTCACCCAGTCGTTCGCCGGCTCACCTGGTCGGTGGCGGGGCCGCCCTCGGCCGGCAGCCGGCAGCCCTCGGGCAGCGCCGGGGCGGCGTTCTCATGCTTCCAGTACATGGGCCGGGGAACCTCGGGCTCAGCGGGCGCGCAGCGCAGAGAGCTGCGCCAAGGGGGGCCACAGCCGCAGTGGGAGCAGAGGCTGCTGCAGGAACAGGAGGAGAGCGGAGGCGCCGGCCCAGCCGCCCCGGGCCCGGCCCCGGCCCCAGCCCCCGCCTCCGGCCCGCGCGCAGCCCCGGCCTCCCTGGCTGCTGCCGCCGCTGCCTCGCAAGAAGGTCCCGACAAACTTGGAGAGGCCCCCGCCCCCTCCTTCTTCTCCTCCTCCCTCTCCTGGTAGTCCTCCTCCTCCTCTCCCTCCTCCTCGTCCTCCTCCCCCTCCAGCTGCAACGGCGGCCGCCCTGCCGCTGGAGCCCCGCTCGGTTCAAGATGAGTCATGCGTGACCAATCCCCTCCCCGCTAAGGGAGAGCAAGACACACACGACGAGGCAGAGACCCAGAGAGAGAGACGCACACACAGACACAGAGATACACAGAAACTCAGAGCTGCCGACAGAGAGACTCGGAGACACGCCGGTACACAAAGGCACCGGCGGGCACACATCCACCCAGCTCTCACTACCGCCCCTCCCTCAAGGGGCACCCATCTTTCTCAGACACTGCCCCACTCACAGGTACAGGAGGGACCCATGGCCATACCATCTGCGGAGACAGATTCCGTAGGAGGTCACACGTTGTTATACTGTGTTGATGCAATCCCATGCCTGGTACATTTGTGTACACACTAATGCAAGCGATTACCTGTTCACATCATTTACACAGGCACGAGGCACCACACTTACCCTCACATACCCGCACAGATACCTCTGCTACATAAGAACCAGACAGTGTACCAGCTCCCAAGGACTGAGTGGGATCAGGTTGGGTGAGACAGGAGGGTAGTTTTCCTGAATTCTCTTGGAAGGGATTGCCTGGCACATCCCCCTTCCCTTCAGGATTTGCTTAACCACACAGTTTAATGCCCATCTCATCTTCTCTAGGGTTCTACTGACAATGAGAATGGTAGGGAAGGCAGGAAGGCCCAGGCATTTAGACAGAAGACACTGCCCCCAGACACACAGACACAGAATCTTCAAACCCAAAGATGGAGCCGCACACACACTAACACCCTGCAGCATACACAAGCGGACACTTAGCACCTCAGCCCCCTTCTCCACATACAAACTGAGCCTAAAGAGACACATGTAAACATACATCATCTTCTAAAATCAAATAAGCACACTCAGACATAGATCTAGCCTTACAGACACTGTGACAGCCCATCCTCACTACATCACACATGTCATCACCTCCATAATTGCCCTCACTGACAGATGTAAACACCCCACACACACAATTGTTCTTACATTTGTACACACAGCCATACTCAAGAGGGCACAGACTTTCACAGAGCTCCAAACCCATGTATAACCTTATGTCCTCTACTCAGGCACCCTCAAATATGTACTTACATCCTTACAGATGGTGAGGCAACCATTGATAGGCATTTATAGGCAGACACAGCACACACACTTCTGCAGCCATAGATTCCCAATAGTTACAGTCTCAGTTTGCACATACACAGACAGGTTCTGACAGATGCAGGTGGTAGAGGGTGCCTGCACACCATCACGATACTAAAGACCCACACCCATATTCCCCAGAGATACAAATATCTGTTTCTTTACTGATGCCAAGGTACACAAAAACAGCCCCAGCCTCAGCTAATGGCATTTCCCACCCCCTGCATTCATTGCTCTCAGACACAGAAATTCATAGACACAGAAATTCAGAGTGAAAAGAGTTTCCCTTTGAACCCTAATCTTTTATTTAATTTAATTTTATTTATTTTTTTAAGATGGAGTCTCTCTCTGTCGCCCAGACTGGAGTGCAGTGGCACAATCTCGGCTCACTGGAACTCTAATCTTTTATACGAAGAGAACAAGTTGCATTGTGAAAGCAAGTGAGGTGTATGCATAGATGCACATGTGTACACACATACACATGCATTCTCAAACATGAACACAGAAGAACAACCCCTCCCCCTCAAATATCTCCTTTGCACATAATAATTTCAGCTACTACTGGGATTATTCCCAGTTATTACAGCTATTAATGTCTGCCAGGCATGATACTAGGCATTTTACAATCATGATCTCATTTTCCTTTCACAATAATCCCGTGAGGTAGTATCTCTCAGGGTGCTTGTTTTACTGATAAAGAGACTGAGGTTCAGAGAGTTCAGGTGATATATCCAAAACGGTGCACGTGGCTAATTGCCAGAACTAAGGACTTAAAACTAGATCCATCTCACATTAGAGCTCATACTCTTGATTTCTAGGCTACAGACATGACCATGTTTACTTTCTGCACACACACACATACACTCTACATTATCTGTTAAAAGATCTGGATATGACTCCTAGCCTCACCACTTATAGGCTCAGCCTGTTTTCTCATCTGCAAAATGGAAATAACAATAGGACCTGCTTTATCTCCTTCTCTTCCTCCCCTCTGGGTGACTTGGGGAATTGAGAGGTTAATAAACCTTACAGAATGCTACATATATGCTAGATTTGTGAGGACTCCAGGAAAGAAGACCATGTAGATTGTACTGGCTTTGCAAAACTTCTTAGACATGAGCAGTGGAGGAGGCTTGAGCTAAAACTAAAGGGCAGGTGAAATTTGGATGGGTTCAGGGAGAAGAAAGTATTTCAGGTAGAGAGAGGACCACAAAGGTTCAGAGGCTGGACAAACAAGCTGCTGTACTCTAATGAGGGGGAATGTGAAGCATGTGGTCCTAGAATGATAATAACTAACATTTATTGAGCATTTATGTGCTAAGTCCTTTGTTTTACATGCATTATCCTCTTTAATCCTTGCGACAACCCTACAAAGAGGTCATATTATTATCTTTCTTTTATAGTTGAGGAAACAAGCTTACAGGAGCCCCATTTGAAGCTCTGACACTCAGATTTTAGAACCCAAACTCTTACCTATCCTGAATTCTGATTAAGTGCTCAGATAATAAAAACTGGAGTAAAAGGCAGTAAAGTCATTAGTGAAACACAAAGACTCTGGGGACAGATGGCCTTGATGCCAATCTTGGCATCTGTTTTTTATTCCCTTTATTACTTTATTACTTGGGTAACGCTGGACAAGTTCTTTAGTCACTCATCAGCCTCAGTTTCCTCATCTGTAAAGTGGGGATAACAGAGTTCAACTCCTATGGTTGTGAAAATTACACAAATGATCCATGTAAGAGGACTCAGAAATATGCCGGGCACATAGTAAGCAAATAATAAACAGCCACCATTATGGCATGGACTGGCTGAATCTTATGATTGTTATTCTACTAGGTACTACATCAAATTATTTATGAAGGCCAAGGATGAATCAACCAAAAAAATCAAATCTTCTCCTGAATAACTTACCTAAGGAAGATGCAGAACCATTATTCGAGCCCAGAACTTGCCTAACTTCAAAGAGGACAGAAGTGAAATTACTTTGGAAAAGGAATCTCTCTTCCAATGACTCATGACTCCATTAGGAAAAAGAGTCCAGATAGGAGTGACCTTGGCAAAATTAGGATGAGCAAACATAGTACGTTCCATTAGGATACTTGATTTCTTCCTATGAGAAACTGTGGGTCACTTTGAGTCACTTTGCTTCTCTGAGCCTCAGTTTCTTACCTGCAAAATGGGGATAACGATACTAACCTCTCAGAATTGAAGTGACAACTAATTATACATTAAAAACTAATATTTTGGCTAGGTGCGGTGGCTCATGCCTGTAATCCCAGCACTTTGGGAGGCCGAGGTGGGAGATCAAGCCCATCCTGGCCAACACAGTGAAACTCAATCTCTCCTAAAAATACAAAAATTAGCCGAGCATGGTGGCAGGCGCCTATAGTCCCAGCTACTCGGGAGGCTGAGGGCTGAGGCAAGAGAATTGCTTGAACCCGGAGGCAGAGGCTGCAGTGAACCGAGATTGCACCACTGCACTCCAGCCTGGTGATGGAGTGAGACTCAATCTCAAACAACAACAACAACAACAACAAAATCTAATATTTTTAAAAGTGTTGTAGCTTTATTCATTTATACATCCCTGAAGTTGCATTAAGCACCCTACATGAATAATGGCATCTTCTCACTTCACAGTTCTTCTCCCAGTCACTAAACAGGATGTGGTCATCTGGTCCTCTGGGGTGAATTTTGCATCTTCCCCCATTTGAGTCTAGGCCCAAGGGTTCAGTTTGAAAGAGGCTTCATTAGTAACTGGATAATTCTGTGGGAGGCCCCCAGCAATGGTTCAACCCTGCCGGGGAGTAATTCTAGGAAGGTAATGTGAGCTGGGGGAGGCTGGAGACCCAGCTTCACATTTATTTACTTTGACAGCTAAATTGGTGAGCAAGGGGGAAATCAGATGAAAGCCATTTCAGAGTAAATACTAAATACGAAATTTAAACATTCAGATTGTGACAAATGGGAAGGGGACAATGGGAAGAGACACGGGCAGCAGTCCCCTTCCAAGCCTAGGACCCTACCCTCACCCCATCAGCTTCCTAGGTATTTCCTGTTTGAGGAAAGAGCACAGAATGGGGTAAAAACTGTACGACCCTAGGCCGGCAATTTACCTCTCCTGGCCTCAGTGTCCTTGTTTGCAAAATGCACATGTGAATCAGTGATGTGGAAGTGACAGAGAGAGCCTGAGCATAAGACAGACCGCCAATCACAGCCCAGCCACCTCCTGTCGGGTGAACTTGGAAAAGTCACTTATCTGAAACTCATTTTTCTCAATATCAATATCTGGGGACAATATCAATCTCAGAGGAGTCAATAAGATAATCACTGTGAAAGGGTTTTGAGAAGCACCAAACTCTGGGGCCAGATGGCCTTGATGTCAACCTTGGCGCTTCCCTTTATTACTTGGGTAACCCTGGACAAGTTCTTCAGTCACTCATCAGCCTCAGTTTCTTCATCTGTAAAGTGGGGGTAACCACGTTCCACTCCTATGGTTGTGAAAACTACGCAAATGATCCATGTAACAGGACTCAGATATATGCCTGGCACACAGTAGTCGATCAATAAACATTAGCCATCATTATGGCACGGACTGTCTGAATTTTCTGGTTGTTATTCTAGTAGGTACCACATCAAATTCTTTATGAAGGCAGGGGACAAATCAAAGCCTCAAAGTATATTGCAAAGCAATATTGCATATCTGAAAACATATTGCAAATGTGAACAATTATAATTACTGGAAGTCCCCTTCCAGGAAGCTCTGATGTTCACTAAGTAAGTTCAGGTAAGCAGACATTTGTGAAGCATTTACTCCATACCAGGTTCCACAATAGGCCCAGGAAATACAGGAAGCTGTCCTTGTCCCTGCCCTTGAGGAGCCCACTGTCTATTAAGAGAGAAGAAAGCCAGCAACTCAGTGCAATGTGACAGGTGCTACAGAGGGTGTTATAGAAGCAAGGAGGAGGGGCACTTAACCTGGCTTACGGGTGGTGGATCAGGAAGGCTTCCTAAGGAGGTGATGTTTCAGATAAATCCTGAAGGATGAGTAAGTGTGGACAGGCAAGCGCAGAAGGGAGCTGGACCAGGATGAAGAGTGACTTCCCAGTTAGTGTTGGCTGGGGCAACAAAGGGAGATGAGGCTGGGGAGGTAGACAGGAGCCAGATTGTGGGGGGCTGAGTGTTGAGGAGTTTAGATTCATCTTGGAAGCTGGAGTCTATAAGCCTACAGTGACACAGGAAGCAGCATCCTGCAGGAGTTGCACAGTGCAGTGGTTAAGGATTCCAGCCTTGGAGCCAGGTGGCCTACGTTGATGACCTGACCCTATTACACACTGGTTGCGGGGCCGAAGGCAAGTCACAAACTCTATGAGCCTTAGTTTCCTCAACCATAAAATGGACATTATTAGATAACCCATTGACAAGTGCTGTGATGATACCAGGAGACCACGATGCATCAACGAGTTAAGTTCTTCACCACCAAGAGCCATTGTTATCATTGTTATCACTGTTATCACTAAGAAGTTGAGGGAATGGGCACACAGAAGGCACTAGCTAAGTGGGGATCCTCAAGGTGCTAGATGTTCCCTCCTCAGAGAATTCTACCCTGACCACACTATTCAAAATAAATCTCCCCTATTAATCTTTTTACAGCAGAGGGTAGATACAGCTTACAAGTAGCCTCACAAATAGTCTTCTATAGAATGCTAAGGAATTTCAACTTCAAAATAGGAACTATGAGGGGCCACCAAAGGCTTGTAAGCATGAAGATGACACGGCGAAGTTGGAGATTTGGAAAGATTACTTAAGTAGTTGGTTTCAAGATAGATTTGAAGGGGTAAGTACTTAATTGATTGCAGCAATACTGAAGGTTTATTAACTAATAATCTAAGGGACAAGGGATGAGGAAGCTGCAGGAACAAGGAGGATGAACAGAAATAATATAATTAAAAGTTTATTATTTTACTTTATTATGTTATATATGATCATATGCATATATCTACAACACATCCAGTTTCCTAATCAACTTTACCTTTTTTTTTTTTTTTTTTCTTGAGACAGAGTCTCATTCTGTTGCCCAGGTTGGAGTGCACCATCTTGGCTCACTGCGACCTCTACCTCCTGGGTTCAAGTGATTCTTGTGCCTCAGTCTCCCAAGTGGCTGGATTACTGGTGTGTGCCTCCATGTCCAGCTAATTTTTTGTTTTTGTTTTTTTGAGATGGAGTTTTGCTCTTGTTGCCCAGGTTGGAGTGCAATGGCGTGATCTTGGCTCACCGCAACCTCCGCCTCCTGAGTTCAAGCAATTCTCCTGCCTCAGCCTCTCAAGTAGCTGGGATTACAGGCATGCACCACCACACCCGGCTAATTTTGTATTTTTAGTAGAGACGGGGTTTGTCCATGTTGGTCAGGTTGGTCTTGAACTCCTGACGTCAGGTGATCCGCCTGTCTAGGCCTCCCAAAGTGCTGGAATTACAGGTGTGAGCCACCGCCGCCAGTCAATTTTTTGTATTTTTAGTAGAGATGTGGTTTTACTATTTTGCCAGGCTGGTCTCAAACTCCTGGCCTCAAGTGACCCGCCTGCCTCGGCCAGAGTGCTGGGATTACAGGCATGAGCCACCATGTCTGGTCAACTTTATATATTAAGGTTATACATGATGTTATATAGAATCATATATATGTAGTATATATGGTATAAATACATACAAATGTATAATATATAATATCATCAGCTATATAACATTGAGGAGACTGGATATAGGGAGTAGGGGAGTGGAAAATGTCCGAGGTAACTTTCAGGTTTCTAATTTTTTATTTACTTTTTCCCAATGACACGGAACACGGGAGGAATTGAGGAAGGGCAAGAAGGATCAATGAGCTCAGTTTTGAGACAATGTACCCTGGGAATATTCAAGTGGAGGGGCCCAGGAGTGAACAGGACATATGGGTCTGCAGCTCAGAAGAAAGCCTGGATCTAGGAAAAGGAATTTCAGAGATATCAGCATAGGGATAGCAGCTGAATCCTTGGAAGTGCAGATTTTACAGCAGCTGGAATTTACCCCATCTATGAGAAGAGAGTTGACTTGTTTGCTTTCTGGGAGGTAATTTGCCCCTGAAACTCATCTTACTTTCAGTAAGAATAGTTTTTTAAATTATAAAGCGCATCATATGTAGTGATAAGTGCGAAAACAGACCCAGGTAGTTAAGACGCAGAAAGACAACTAACTGCTTTAGAGGAATGAGCATGGGTGGGAAAATATCTGTTAGACAAGTGATGGGGGTGGGCAGAAGGGACTTCCCAGGCAGGAGGCACATCTTGTACAAGGACAGGGGAATCCAGGAGAGTCCATCATGTTTGGGGTGCACAGTTTAGTCCGGTTAGGAGAATGCCTAGTGGGACTGATCTGTAGAAGGCGTCATAAACCTGGCTTATCCTATTGGTCTAGGTATTTGGAAGTATCTTAACTCCTTACTTAGATTATATCTCAATTTCTCTCACTTCGGGGCTTTGTTCTTTGTTCAACGTTCCCCTTAAACCCCTTACGCAGCTTATTAAACACTGGCCACTCAGCTCAGGGGAAATCACCTATGTCACCGTGTCCCATTCCCAGCCTGGTTCCCATCCTCTGGCGTCTTGAAGCTGCTGAGTCTTCCCTTTATCATGGCACATCACAGTGCACAGGGCTCCTGCCTCATCATCTTTATACCCTCCATGCTTCACCCATGGTAAATGCCGTCTGTTTCAGGAATGAGTAACCTTCCTTCTGATGAGGTCGCTCACCAGAAAGCTTCTCAAATGGGATAGACCTGTTTTCAGAAAAGGAACACATAATTTGTTTTTTTTTTTAAGGCGAAATTTTAAAATTATACTTCCAGTTTAGATAAGTCACAGGGTATGTAAAAATTAAATGTCATTCAGCATAATCAGTAATCCTAGCCAAGTAAGACTGCATGCAGAGGAAAGAAGATACAGACCTGCGTACTGGGATAAATTTCGACAGATCGGTGTTTTTGGGGTTTTTGTTTTTTTCTTTTTAACCGGTGATTCAAAAGACCTCTCCAGAGACCACAAAGAAGAGCCTGCTTGAGAATGAAACTAAGCCAGAGAAAAACACAATCAAGAGATAGACAGATTCCTAATCATATCATTGAACACCTGGACTTTTCAGTTACATGAACCAATACACGTTCTATTGTAAGGGAGTTGGAGTAGGGTTTTTGTTACTTGAGCTGGGAATCCTGACAAATCTGCTTACATAGCTGGGGCTACAAGTCTGATGCCCAAGTTCTTACGGCCTTAGTTTCCTCACAGAGACAATGAGAGGATTTAGCCCACATTGATAGCCTTAAGCAGTACGGCGATGCCACTAGGGCTGGTATAGCCAGTTCTCTATCCCAAAAGGGGTCAGAGACACTAAGAAACAATATTCAGTGCACATCATTCTGACATCTGTTGCTTTTATTCTCTGCATTAATACCAGAATTTTGACTCTACAGTGGTTTAGAAAACACATTTCCAGTCATGGAATATGGTTCAGAGTAGGGCTCGGCAAATTTTTCCTGTAAAGGGACTGATAGTATATATTTTAGGTTTTGTAGGCCACAGTCTTCATTGTAACTATTCAACTCTTCTATTATATGGGGAAAACAGTCACATGTAAATGCTTGGGCATGGCTGTGTTCTAACAGTTACTTCACATACACTGAGATATGAATTTCATGTCATTTTCATGTCACAATATAGTGTGTATATAGACATGTAACTTTTTTCTCAACCACTTGAAAATGAAAACAAAACAACATTCTTAAATTGTAGGCATACAAAATGAGGTGGCAGAGGCGTTTGCTGAACACTGGACTAGATGTTTGCAGGCCTGGGTTCTACCTAAAGCTCCCCCATTAACCATGTGACCCTGGCCAAATCGCTTTGTCTCTCTGGGTTCTCGTTTTTCTCATCTGGACAATGAGGGGGCTATATGAGATGGTCTCTTTAAGGCCCTTTGGCTCTCAAATACCAGAATTCTTGTAGTTCATTCAACAAATATTTATTGAGCATGTATGATGTACAGCCATTGTTTTAAATGCTGAGGGTATAGCAGTGATATAGAGTTCCTGCTTACATGAAACTTGCATTCCAATAAAAAGAGACAAAAAAATTTAGATATAATGTTGGTTAGGGGTAAGTGCTTTTGAGAAAATGGTGAGGAAAGGATTGAAGAGCGACAGGGTTGTAATTTTAAAAGCGAGGCCAGGGACTGCCTCTTGATCATTAACATTTGAGCAGAGACAGTCAGGTGAGGGAGTGGGCTCTGCGGCTATCTGGAGAAAGAGCATTCTAAGCTAAGGCAACAGCCAATGTAAATGCCTTCAAGTAGAAGCTCCCTTGTATTCAAAGAATAGCAAGAAGGCCAGTGTGGCTGGAGCACAGTGAGCAAGGGGAGAACAGCAAGCTATCCAGTCAGACACGTAGTGAGGGACATGTCATTAGGGTCTTACAGGTCTTTGAATTTTGGTGATGGAAAGCCACCAAGAAGAGAATCACATTCTTAAAATAACTGTTTAAAAATCGCTTTGGCTACTGTATGGAAAATGGACCCTAAAGAATCAATAGCAAACGCAGGGAGATAATTAGGAAGGTATTGTAGTAATGCAGGGAAGAGATGATGGTGGCTTTAACAAAAATGTGATAGTGGCTTTAACAAAAATGGTGGTGGTGTTGGAGGTGGTGAGATGGCTGGATTCAAGACGCATTTGGAAGGTAAAGTTGACAGGATTTGTTGACAGACTAGATAAGAGCTGGAGAGAAAAAGAGAAAACAAGGATAAACATGCTGGGACTAAATCATATTTTAGGAACAAATGATTACATACAGGAAATCTTTAACATTTAATTTATAAGGCAAGAATTACTCCTATTCTTTTATATAGTAGTATAAAAGAATCACAGATATATTTATTGATTCAGGAAACTGCATATCTTAATAAATAAGAGACAGAGCTACAGAATACTTGGTTTCATACCACTTGTGCTAATGATTTTTGACATGCTTTGTTTTTGTTTGAGATGGTGTTTCACTCTGTCGCCCAGGCTGGAGTGCAATGGCACAATCTCGGCTCACTGGAACCTCTGCCTCCTGGGTTCAAGCGATTCTTGTGCCTCAGCTGACATGCTTTGAAAAATCTTTCCTCATGTGATACTCCTCCCCAGTACTGAGATATAAATTATAGAAAATCAACTGGTTAGGATTACATTTTGCATTTGATAAAATAGCAATTGAGAAAAAAATAGTTCATACCTCTCTCCTCAATATTTCCTTCAATTCTTCATTCTTGTATATAAACCCAAATTATAAGTGACATAATTTTAGCAAACCAAAATAATTAACCAGTAAACCAAAGAAAAATTTTACCTTAAGTACAGATAACCTCCTAACAGAGTTGACCAAGTTAACACCTGAAATTTAAAAACCTTTCATCAGACTGCTTTCAGCATATTTATGATATATACATTTATTCTTCTGAAATCTCTACTATGAGAGACTAAACATAGTATGATACTTGCAGAAATTTCCATTAACAACTTCTTTTCAAATATTGACATTTGCAATGGAAACAGCTGGTCTCTCTTCTCATCTCTAACAACAGAGGTAGGCAGGCATAAAGGGTAAAGAGAGTTGCCTCTGAGTTTGACTCTAGCCAGAACCCTCTGCAGAGAAGGCACTTACAAGCAGCACCCGACCTGGACATGCTGGCCAGAGTCCTGAGTGGAAACAAGCCTGTCAGAGAACTGCAGTCTATGCCATTAAGTGAATGAGAGAAGATATAACCACACAGACACCATCTTACATTTATTCACAGAGGGATAAGAATCAGTACAAATAATAAACAATGCTTTAAATACAAATAAATAGCTCTGGTTTCTAAAGGAAACAACTCTATATATTAAGTTTTTTCTAAGTTCCTATTAAAAATAGAAGACTATTTTGCATTATGTAAGTTCTACTCCACCATTACCCTTTAAAGACTTATGGATAAAATGGTGAATTCTATACTCCAAGAAGTCACCAGAAAAATGGGAGATAATGCTCCTACCTCTCTGAACTATCCCCCAAATAGGAGGAGAGTTACTTGCATCATAGACAGACACAGCTAACACATACAGAAAGTATTTGATGTCTAGAGATATTTAAAAAGATTAACCTTGGGAAAAGTAAAAATAATTTCATTGAACCAGTTTTATGAATTCTGAAACCTCCCTCTACTGAAGCTTTGATTCAAATGTCTTAAATTCATTTATACTCATGGGAAGATGTTAAGTTCCTATAACAAAAGCTTCCTCTTGCTAACAATGATAGTGATAAACAGTCTGTAATCACCAAGAATGGCACCTGGAGTAACAAAGTGATACATACCTGGTAAAGGAGCAAAAGTGCTGCCCAATTAAACAGTATGTCAAACTTGGCACCAAAATGACCAAAATGTGCTGAAGAAACATCCCCAAATCTGTTGGTTGACTTATCTTTCTCTATTCTTATATTTAGGATGCTTAGAGTGAAATATCTAGAGGCAAGTATGTTCTCCAAGTGAAGAATCATTTCCAAGGCATGCAGTCCTTTAAAACTACCTACCACACAAAGTCATCACAGTCTTGGTGCCAGAGTGGCGTCTGTTCCATTGACTTTCTGTACCCACTGCATGTCCTCTCCTTGTCCTGCATAAGTTAATGCAATCTCTTCCACTTAGATCGCTACACAATTATTAGAAAATTGTATGTTTGATAGTGACCAATACAGCAATGTTTAGGTTTTCAAAGAAATTTTGCTTTTTCTATTTAGACTGACCATGATATAATTCCAAACAGAACATTCTCATGCTATAAAAACAATCCCATGCAATAAATGTAATTTTAAAAGTCCCATGAAAATAGCAACATTTGTTATTATAGAAGGCATGGTTATCTAGATTTGAAAAAAATGATTGCTATAGAATAAAAGTTCAATTTCCAAATAGAACTTGTGTTGTGGTATAAAATATTAAATTTGATTCTAGTTTTAACATGAACAACTTTAAGATATACACCATGTTTTCCTAGCTGGGATTTTGAAACAATAAGCATAATTCTTAAACAGATTACTATAATATTTGCTCAAAGAATCAGCTCCTTTTTGCCAAGAACTTTCTCTTTTTCAGTCCAGTTGGAGGGACTGCCATAGTAAATTCTGGAACAACAGTTCTGAACATGATTTAAAACCTGTCTCTCACTTCCCTCCCTGTCTTTTACTTTTTCTTTGTGTTGTAAAGACACATAAGCGTAGAAAAATGCTCAATTTTTTAACAGACGCTAATATATTTAGTTTCCTGATTTAAGTAATAACATTTTGTGTATTTGCCTTTTGCTCTGGCACACTATAGAATGTTTCTGGAGTTACAAATCCAAACAAACCAGCCAATTAGAGCATCCCAGGGTTTCAATCACAATTTGGGATACAATCCTATTTATTCTGGATGATGCTCAATTCCATACATAGTGCAGGGAAGAAACATCCATAAGAACATCCAAAAACATTATGTTACCAAATGCTAACATGTGATTGTGCTCCGTTGAATAGTACCATTCACATCTACAAAGTACAAAGGCAGACGATTTTAGGTGTGGAGACCAATTTGCTTTTGCTGCTACAGTAATTCACAACCATCATCTTCGAGATTTCCATGCTGTTCTAGAATACGGAGTAGTCCTTTTTTTATCTGGTGGTTTAAAGTAGGAATAAACAGGCGCTGCTGGATACTCTGCATCAGGATTTTCCGCCATCATTTTCAGTTTTGCTTCAATGGCTTTTATCTTTGCAGTGACACTGGAAAAAGAATAGCAGAGGATCAGAGTGGGCCTAAATACCTGCAGAAAATACCTGTATAGTTCATCTCTTTGAGCCTCTTGGGAATATTAGAGAAGCAACAAGACACTAAATTACAAACATTTAAACATTTTACATATGTAACTAATTCTCTCATTCTAACAAAGACATCAAGTCTGAGCCATCTATTGTTTTTTTTTTTTTTTTTTGAGATGGAGTCTTGCTCTGTCACCCAGGTTGGAGTGCAGTGGTGCGATCTCGGATCACTGCAAGCTCCACCTTCCGGGTTCATGCCATTCTCCTGCCTCAGCCTCCTGAGTAGCTGGGACTACAGGCGCCTGCCACCTCGCCCGGCTAGTTTTTTGTATTTTTAGTAGAGACGGGGTATCACTGTGTTAGCCAGGATGGTCTCCATCTTCTGACCTTGTGATCTGCCAGCCTCGGCCTCCCGAAGTGCTGGGATTACAGGCGTGAGCCACTGCGCCCGGCCATCTATTAAATTTTTAACATAAACCCAGACACTGTTAGGAGTACTTCATATATTTTTACATTTAATCCTCAGACGCAGACACTGTTCAGCACCTTAATGCTTGGCAGAGAGTAGGCACTAAAAATAATTCTTGTAGAATTGAAAACAACATTTTAAGACAGGTTATATTCCTTATTTTGCAGATGTTGTAACTGAGGCACAGAAAGGTTCATTTGCCCAATGTTACACAGCGAGTAAATGACAGAGCAGAGATTTGAATACAAACTGACTCAACAGCCCAGGTTTCACCTGAATCACTGAATAAAAATGGAAAGAAACCATTCTGGAAATCCTATACAGTCTCTTTTTATTGATGAATGTGTGTTAATAAAAACTATCATTTACAAAGTGCTTACAATGAGCCAGGCACAGTGCCCAGCATTTTACTTATACTGTTTTTTGTTTTTGTTTTTTTTAGACAGGGTCTTGTTCTGCCACCAAGGCTGGAGTGCAGTGGTGCCATCACAGCTTACTAAAACCTTGAACTCCTGAGCTCAAACAACCCTACTGCCTCAGCCTCCCGAGTAGCTAGGACTACAGGCACACACCACCACATCCAGCTGATTTTTTAAAACTCTTTTTGTAGAGATGGAGTCTCGCTATGTTGTCCAGGCTGGTCTTGAACTCCTGGCTTCAAGTAATCCTCCTGCCTCAGCCTCCCCAAATGCTGGGATTACAGGCATGAGCCACTGCACTTGACCTACTTATTATGTTTTTAATCCTTGCAATGGCTCTACATGGGTTATCATCCATGTTTTACAGATACAGAAACAAATGCAGAGGTAGTAATATGATCAAGGTTCACACAGTTAACAAATCGCAGTGAGAATTCAACTTATCACTAAAGCCCTCATTTTTTCTTCTCTATCAAGTTAAGAGCTGAATAGTCTTATATTACACAGGAAGGGAGAGGAGATCCTAGAGAAGTGGTGAGGAATTTGCTTTTGATTGAGATCATTGCCATCCCTGGACCTGAACGCAGAGCACTCAGGGAGTAGGTATTTTTTGGCCTATGGCTACCTTCATTTTCCATTCTTGATGCTGTTAATGGTCTATAGCCAGTGAGAGAAACTTGGAAGGAGTGTATACGTGGCCTTTTGGAGATCCTCAAAAGGTATACATGGGCAAGAAATTTAAAAACTAAGTTACAATAAAAAGAACACTGATGTATTACCGAGATGCATTCTGGCCCCTCTTCCATTAATGGGACAGCCGGTCACTGATTTTGTATGAGTCACAGGGAAGCAACCTTCTCTCATTAGGCATAGATGTTAATAGAGAGATGTAAGCTGCGGTCCTCTGGATAAAAAAATAGATGGAAAACCCTAGGCTATCTTGTAAACAAGTGGCATATACAAATCATAAGAAACTAAAGACATGTTCATTGTAACATGAAGACCATCAAGCACAAATGCAGTCATCTCTTTCCAATAGGAGTTAGATTTACGAAAACCTTCATGGAGATCAATCTGTGATCAAGGAGGTTCAAATCTCATGAGGAAAATAACACAGTGGATATATGTTCCCAGTGAATCTATAGAAGTCACTTAATTCCCTAGAGCAAAAATAAAAAAAATCATATTAAACTTAAATGAGTAACCATAAAATTAATTTAAATTTACTAATTTACCATTCCTGAAAACATTTCAGGAACACCTTCCCTTAGGTTTAATGAGATGCTTGTAAATCTGTTTTGCTTGGTGCAGGTAATATACAAGAAAGGCATTTATTCCCCCTGCTTGGTGCTCCACCCAAACAGGCATCACTTTCCTGACTTTAGGATTGTTGGTTACTGACCCTTATGTATCACTGATGCTCCTTCACATATTTTCTTCCCCAACCCCGGAAGAGGCTTTAGTCCTGCACTTATGGCCTGGGGCTTCTTTGAAATAGTAACTACAAGACTGAATTTTGAAGTCTAATAGACCTGGCTTTGAATCCTGACTGTTATTTGCCATCTGTGTGATCTCAGCCGTAAGTAAATGACATACTACATGTAACATGTTTAGCACAGTGCCTGCTTCAGAGTAAGCTCAATAAATCTTGGATATAGTTATTGCTAAAATGTCTCCCTAGGCTACAATGCAAAACAAAACAAACAAACAAAAAACCCACCTTCTACTTCTGCTCAACCATCCACTTAACTTCCCCTTCCTCTACCCAACCCTTAGTTCTCCTGTTTTAAACTTCAAAGAAATAACTAATAATTTGTACAAACTAGAACCAAAACTGTCATGGCTGTTGCAATGGTACACAGAATCAAATATCTGCAAACCAAAATTTTGTATAAGGGAACTTAAGATTGGGTAAAAATTAGTATATAATGACAAACGCCCAAGAGACCCAAGGCCTTATTAAAATGCTTGTTTTTAGGGTAATGACTGATCTGTCTTTGTATTTCCAGTGCCAAGCACAAGGGTTCGTGTGTAGTAGCTACACCCAGTCTTTTTCGAAGGAATGACTCTGTAAATGGGGACTACATGACCTTAGGTGGATGGAAGGAGAGGAAATGTATACATTCTGGAGACTAACTGAACATATCTCTTGTCAAATTAATAAACTCTAAGAGTCTGAAGACTCACTATTTTATGAAGACATGGAATAATGAAATGGCTGAAGCTCCTGAATTACCGTGTCTTTCTATAGTACATCATCTTACCTTAGGTTAGACTGAGTAGGCTCAGTGCTTGAGGATGGCTCAAGACTGATTGGAAGAATCTTATCATTCTTGTTATGATCGTATCTCTGAAAATGAGAAACAGAGAAATTACTTCACTTGGGCAGAAACCAGCCCTTTACTGTAGTACGTGGGTTCAGAAACTAATACCGTCAGCGCATCATCTTACTTCTAGACAATTTTTGGACTACTTTACATTTAGAATTAATGAAAAACATCACATAGTTTTGGCCTAAAGGCTGTAAGTTTAGAAAAAGATGCTTCCATCTTGTCATCAGTTCCTCCTTATTTGGTAGGAAAAAAATGTCAACTTTCAATTTCCCAGATGGTACAAACACACAGGAGGGTTGCCTTCTTATATTCTTATTTTAACTGTCACATATCGCCTCTTACAATATTTATTTTATTAAAAATACTTTAAACTGGCCAGGCACGGTGGCTCACGCCTCTAATCCCAGCACTTTGGGAGGCTCAGGTGGGCAGATTGCTTGAGCTCAGGAGTTTGAGACTAGACTAGGCAACATGGCAAAAACCCTGTCTCTATTGTTAAAAAACGAAAAACCAAAAATTATCTGGGCATGCTGGCACATGCCTGTAGTCCCAACTACTCAGGAGTCTGAGGTGAGAGGATTGCTTGAGCCTGGGAGGCAGAGGTTGCAGTGAGCCAAGATCTTGCCACTGTACTCCAGCCTGGGTGACAGAGCCAGACCCTATCTCAAAAAACAAAAAACCCTTTAAATTTTGCAAAGTACCAACCAAGCATAACATTCAACTCTTAACAGGCCTGAGTGAAGAATAAAAGTTGCAGCAGCTTTCAGTTGTTGATATAGAAAACATTCTACAGTAAAGTAGTAGTTTAATTTGATGTCAGATAATTACATACTTTTTTTTTCTTTGAAAATTTTATTAGAAACAATAAAGACAGGGTCTCACTATGTTGCACAGGCTGGCCTCGAACTCCTGGGCTGAAGCCATCCTCCTGCCTCAGCCTCCCAAAGTGCTGGGATTACAGGCATGAGCCACCATGCCCTAGTCAGATAACTACATACTTCTTGTAAAAAGTAAATATAATATTGAAGAGCAATCAGGAGCCTCTGGTCAAAAAAGATTTATAAGAGAAGAGAACCGTGAGGCAAAGAGATTTTCAAATGAAAGACAGGAATGGAGGATGATTTCTCTTGCATGCCTTTTCAATGAGATGCAGAACCAGAAAACGGGTTTGGTAAATGAGACTTGATTTTCCCTTGAGTAAAAAAGCATTTGGTAATTCTCCTTGTTGTTTCTATTTTTAAGGCAATGTGTCCTAGAAATTGAGAAGGCTCTGTGATTACCTGGACTACTCAGAAGGATCTAAAGTATCTGAACTTACTTTTTCAGCTTGGATGTTGAGTTTAAATGTCTGTTTAGTCTCTGTGACTCTTTACTGGGAAGTTTGTTGGGGCGGGGGGTAGAGAGTCTCTGATCAAAAACCATGCTTAGAGCTAAAGATTTCAGTTCCAACTCAAAACTGTCACAAATCTTTGTGCACGCAGGTTTTTCAAGTCCCCAGTGCAGAAGGAGGCAGATCAACTCTTGGGAACGTTCCAGTCAACACACTTTACCACCTCTGTGCCAGCTGGAACAGAATGCCATTTGTTGTTGTTTTTTTTTTAATGGCTGAAGCTCTTCTAGTGCATCCTCCCAAGAGACTAATTACAGAATGCACAGGGCAGCCTACTGCTTCTCGGGACTTAAACACAATACAGGCACTGCAAAGCCCCATGAACCCACACCCTGGTAACTCCCAAGATTTCTGGAGTAAGGAGATGCCAGTGCTTTAAGCACTCATACGAACTACCCATTTCTCAAGCATTTAGAATAAACAAATTCAAACTCTCCAGAGTCAGAGGCTGGGAAGAGTCTAATAATGCCTATGGCAACTGATTTTAAAAATAAATACATTTTTTTCCTCCAAAGAACCCTCCACCTGAAGAAATGACAGAGGTCTGAGCGTAGTAATTATTGGCCACATGAGAAAATCAAAACCAGGATCTGTGGGCATGTGGAGAGAAATAACCAAGGAACTTAATCCCTCCTGAGATGTTCTCAAAAGAAAATCATCTGGTAACACACATGGCAGATACAAGTAGGAGCCTGAAGTATGGCTGTTTCTGGCGTGAAGAGATTGGGACATAAACGGGTAAGTGGATAACTGTCTTTCAGAAGGCTTATTTAGGATGAGGCTTGATGCCTTTCTAGCCTTTCAGACATACCTTTACTTGAGCATGTGCCCATCGCACCACCAACTTCTTGGACAGGGCCAGCTTGCCATTGAGACACTGGATGGCTTGCTCTGCTTCCTGTCCAGGAAAGGGACAAATGTTAGTTAAAAACTGAAGTGCTTAACTAGCTATATGTATTCTCACAGGGCCTCACTAGCTTTGATGGCTCAGTTTCTAACAAACTGTTTTTGGTAAATAACTGGCAAGGGTTTACAATTTTACAAGGCAGAATTTTAAAAAGGGCATTTTTTTTCTTTTGAGACAGAGTCTTGCTCTGTCGCCAGGCTCTGGAGTGCAATGGTGCGATATCAGTTCACTGTAATCTCCGCCTCCAGGGTTCAAGCGATTCCCCTGCCTCACCCTTCTGAGTAGCTGGGACTACAGGCGTGAACCACCATGCCTGGCTAATTTTTTTGTATATTTTAGTAAAGACGGGGTTTCACCATGTTGGCCAGGACTGTCGCAATCTCCCGACTTCACGATCTGCCCGCCTCAGCTTCCCAAAGTGCTGGGATTACAGGCGTGAGCTACTGTGCCTGGCTAAAGGCGTGAATTTTTAAGTCAGTCAGACAAAAATTCAAATCCTGGTCTGTCATTTGTTGGCAGTATGATATTTGGCAGCTCACTTAAGTGTCTCTAGCTTTGTCAACTGTAAAATATAGATAAATAATACATAATTTTTAATAGATAATATGGATACTTATTCCTCAGTGGTTGCTGTGAGGACTCAAAGAATATAAAGCATGAAGTATATGATATGCACCTAACATATGCTAGTAATAGTGCTGTTCCCATTAGGTGATAGCCATATGCACACTTCCGTTAGCTAGGGTAGCACCTCCTATGTCAAGAAACTATACTCCCCGCAAGGGCCCTGGAACCATATCCTGGACTAGGGCGTACTCTCTGGATTCATAGTGAGGAATAATTGCTTTAAAGGGCATGGGAGTCAAGGAAACTAGGCCGGAAAAAGCAGGAGTGAGTCAAACAGACCGTTAGCAAGGTATCTGTGTGAGTCAATCTATGCACCTGGTTTTCAGAACCGAAAGTTCCTTGACCCTTTCCCCATCAGACACAGGAGTAATATGGTTGAAAGGAATTCCTGAAGCTGGCTAACAGTCACTCTGGGTCATTCCCAGGAAACCTGGCTGTACTTTCCATCCTGCCAAACCTTCTTTGCCCCATTTGCATCCATGAGACATTCGGCCAAGTGTAACCCATGTTTAGTGAGGGTGAAGAAATGCTTAAGGAACAGAGGAGGAATAGGATGTCCCAGGGAGCAGGGAGAGGCTATAGAAGCCAGTAGGCATTCCAGTCTGGTTTGACTGGTGATTCTCTTTGTTCCTACAGAACTTACCAGTATGACATTTAACAAATATTTACTGAGTTCTCACTGTGTAGTAGGCTTTGGATATTCACTAATCATCCTTGCCCCACTACAGCACACAAAGCTAGAGTGTCAGGTAAGAAACATTTTATTCTTTTAAGCTTCATTTGGTGAATAAGAACTTATAGGGCACTCTATTAGTTCCAAAGTAGCAGCAGTTGCCAGCAGGGGCATTTTATTTTTAAATATTTTATTTTTAAATGTTTTTAAAAATAATTTTCTACCTGTATACATTATTTCAAATATTTTCATATATTCGAAAATATTAAATGCCCACTATGTTTTCTTATACTTTCATCTATTCTCCCATCTTCCCATAAGTTACGAAGAATATGTATTTTTAATTTCCTTTCTTAGATGGAAAATCGAGGCCAAAAGAAGTTAAGAGACTTGCTCAAAGTTAATAAATAAAAGAGCCAGAAATATAAACTAGGCTTTGTATTCTACTCCAGTGTTTTTAAGCTAACATCTATGCCCAAACATGACCACTGATTTTAGTTGTCTGCAACAATTCCCAGACCGGGCACAGTGGTTCACGCCTGTAATTTCAGCACTTTGGGAGGCCGAAGCAGGCAGGTTGCTTGAGCTCAGGAGTTTGATCAGCCTGACAACATGATGAACCCCTGACTCTACAAAAAATGCAAAAATTAGCCGGTGTGGTTGTGTGTGCCTCTGGTCCCAGCTACCTGGGAGGCTGAGATGGGAGGACTGCTTGAATCCAGGAAGTTGAGGTTGCACTAAGCTGTGATCGTGCCACTATACTCCAGCCTGGATGACAGAGAGAGACCGTGTCTCGGGGCAAAAAAAAAAAAAAAAAAAAAAAGGAATTCTCACTGCACTTCATTTTATCATTAAGAAAGAATAAAATATTTAAAAATGCTGGCCAGGTGTGGTGGCTCACACCTGGAATCCCAGTACTCTGGGAGGCAGAGAAGGGCAGTTTGCTTGAGCCCAGGAGTTTGAAGCCAGACTGGGCAACATGGTGAAACGCCATCTCTACAAAAAATGCAAAAATTAGCCAGGCATGCTGGCATGTGCCTGTAGTCCCAGCTATTGCAGCAGCTGAGGTGGGAGCATCACTTGAACCCAGAGGTCAAGGGTGTAGTGGGTAATGATTGTGTCACTGCACTCTAGCCTAGGTAACAGAGCAAGACCGTATTAAAAAAAAAAAAAAAAAGACTGCTAATTATATAGTGCATTATTTCACTTCACTCAAAATACTTGAACAATTACAGTAACAATGTATTACTTATTGACTATCATATTTTAGAGTAACAATGTATTACTTATTGGCTATCATATTTTAAAAAATTAGAGGAAATAAAAAATACCCAGCACTGGCAAGGAGAAATGACACTACCATACAATCTCAGAACATACTGATATATCATTTCTTGAAGACAATCTGGCAGTTGTATTAAGAAAAACTATAGGCTGGGCACAGTGGCTCACACCTGTAATCCTAGCACTTTGGGAGGCTGTAGCGGGCAGATCACCTGAGGTCAGGAGTCTGAGACCAGCCTGATCAACACGGAGAAACCCTGACTCTACTAAAAATACAAAATTAGCGGGGTATGGTGGCACATGCCTGTAATCCCAGCTACTCGGGAGGCTGAGGCAGAAGAATCGCTTGAGCTCGGGAGGCAGAGGGTGCGGTGGGCTGAGATTGTGCCATTGCACTCCAGCCTGGGCAACAAGAGTGAAACTCTGTCAAAAAAAAAACAAAAAACAAAAAAAAACAAGAAAAGAAAAGAAAAACTATGCATGGACTTTGATGATGCCATTCCATCTCCACAAATGTGGCAAATATACATAATTAGAGCTGTAAAAATACTCACTTTTGTGATATTTATACTAGTGAATCAACCCAAATACCAGTGAAACAACCCAAATAGCTAACAATTGGGGACTAGTCAAATATTATATATTCACATTATGTAGTTATCAAAAATGATTAGTTTTTAAATGCAGTCTAAGTCACATACAATCACAAAATGCCCAAATCTCAGATACAGATCAATGATTTTACCTCCCCCCACACACAGGTACATACAAACACCAGTGAAACCACAATATCAAGATACAAAATGGTATCTTGATGTGATTAAATGGTAGAAAAATTTTAGTATACTTTGAATGATAAACATGGTAATACGATTCTGTTTGTGTGTTACAACACTGCATAATGTGTGTTTATGTGTGTGTGAATGTGAAGAAACAAAAAAAGACTGGAAAGATATATGACTAAATGTTAACAGTGATTATTTCTGCGTATTAGGCCAAGTGATTTACATTTTCTTTCTCAGTTATCTATATTTTCTTTATTTTTTTTTTGAGATGGAGTCTCACTCTGTTGCCCAGGCTGGAGTGCAGTGGTGCGATCTCGGCTCACTGCAAGCTCCGCCTCCCGGGTTCACACCGTTCTCCTGCCTCAGCCTCCCGAGTATCGGGGACTACAGGCGCCCGCCGCCAGGCCCAGCTCATTTGTTTTTATATTTTCAGTAGAGATGAGGTTTCACCATATTAGCCAGGATGGTCTCGATCTCCTGACCCCGTGATCCGCCCGCCTCGGCCTTCCAGAGTGCAGGGATTACAGGAGTGAGCCACTGCACCCGGCCAGTTATCTATATTTTCATCTATAATATTCACACATTAATTTCAGAATAAAGAAAAACACTCATACAAATTATTGTTATTATTATGAGATGGAGTCTTGCTCTGTCGCCCAGGCTGGATGGAGTATAGTGGTGTGATCATAGCTTGCTGCAGCCTTGAATTCCTGGGCTCAAGTGATCCTCTTGCCTCAGTCTCCCAAGTAGCTAGGACTATAGGTGCACCATCACACATAATTAAAAAAATTTTTTTTAGAGACAGAGTCTCACTATGTTGCCCAGGCTGGTCTCAAACAATCTCCCCATCTCAGCCTCCTGGGTAGTTGTGATCACAGGTGTGAGCCAGGCCCAAATTATTAACATAACATTAACTATGCGATGTTCTTACATATGATGAATAAATTTATAAGTACTATGCAGCATCTCTACATTTAGCAACAATCAAATTCAATTTCTTTATCAATGTACTTCCACTTCAAGGACTAAATTTTAATACAAGGAGATCCATGTATATATCATGGTTGAAGGTGAATGCTCTCTTCTACATACATTAAAATTTATATGCATTTGTTCTGAGACCTTGAGAAGAAATAATAAAAGAGTCTTTATGGGTGTCTCATCACAGGTAGGTTTCTGTACCACAGGGCAAA
Source organism: Theropithecus gelada (assembly GCF_003255815.1). NCBI lineage: Eukaryota > Metazoa > Chordata > Mammalia > Primates > Cercopithecidae > Theropithecus > Theropithecus gelada. The sequence continues at coordinate 18,593,562 of NC_037683.1, read as the reverse complement.
ACTACTGAAAGAAAAGAAGGCTTTGTCAGTTGGCCAGCCAGTAAAGCAACAAACAAAAGAGAATAGAGAGGGGGATGTACATGTGCTCAATGTGGGCATCCCAATGCATTTGGTCAAAAATGTAGGTCAGTCAGTTGCCTTAAACCTTGGCCAAGGGAGAGTGAATTGTGAAAGTCACTAATTCATTTGTTTACTGAGGATCTCTTTTAGGACTCAATGTAAGGCACACAGATGAATCAGACATGGCTCTTGCCTACAGGGAACTGCTATTCTAGTAGGCAAGAGAGATGCACAAATAATTATGACAGAGTTTGATAAATACTATAAAATGGGGAGAAAGCTTAATTACCTGCTTAGTTTCAAAGTTAACAAAACAGTAGCCTCGAGGCTGTCCCTCCAAAGCACCTGACTTGTGGAAGAGGAAGTCAAACTGCTTTACTTTGCCAAACTTCTGGAGGAGCTTGAGGAGGTGGTATCTGCAGAGAAAGAAGAGTCCATGAGTATGCTCTGGGAATTCTGTTGGCCACTCAGCCTGAAGTGTGAGACAAAAGCAGGAGATAATTTACCCCAGGGATGAAATCTCTCACCCCAGCCCCCTGCCTTCCTCTAAACTGCTATGTTAGTTTATTTGGCAAACAGAGTTGTTTGCCTCTATTTGGAATGGGAACTAGAATTGTCATGGCTATGCATCTGTCCAACACAAAAATACCAAACAAAAAAACCACACCTTACAAACAGCTGTCTGGCCTACAAGCCCTATTTGTTTTTCTTTTGTTGAAAAGCTCAAAAATAGTGTTGATTTATTTATTTGTAATTCCTTGGCAATGAAATAGCATTTGTGAATAACTATAACTCCATTAGAAACACATACCCACCCTCCAAAAGCCAAAGCCTACCCTATCTCAAAAATAAACAAAGTAACAAACACACATGCATTCATGCAAACAAACAAACAAAAAAAACAGTCCTGGAAGATCTTCCTATTTGATTTTGTAGTTAATTCTTAGACCCAAATTGTACTTGTGAGCAACTCTACCATTAATCAAACCACAGCTAGTGATACTTCCATAGCACTTGAGAGTTTCAACGACTGATATGACTGAACATTAGGACAATGTGGAACAACTATGCGACTGAGGCCGGTTTCACAAAGGTCAGGGGAACCCGGCCAGTCCTACAAATCATCCAGATATGGGTAACTAACCAACCTCAGTTGCTGTGAAACAGTTTATACTCTAGGGTATAGTCAAGTAAAGAATACAGATGGTCAAGGAAGAAATTTATTCCTGGCAGGATGTTCACTCCAAGCTATTGCTTACCACTCTGCCCCTCATCCTCTTCTTAAATTCCTTACTCCAAAACTTACTTGGTTTCTATAGAGCTTTTAAGTTATTCAAACAGATGTGGCCTTAACAGGTTGCTGTGGCCAATCTCAATTCCGACTTCCTGTCATCTGATGTGGGGGTGAGACAAACCAACAGCTCTCCCGTTTCCTTTCCCTTTGGCCTTCCTCCTGGCATCCTCCGTGCTATTCAAATGGAGTCAAGGTTTTCTCTAAACAATGCTGTCCCTGTGATACTAAAAAGGTATCAGCCCACATGCTAAATCTGTTATTACTGGGAATTCTACCCCACAGGGAGTCAGTAAAGTTGTCGTTATAGCCACATTTATATTCACATTGTTTTCTAAGAGAAACTCATCAAAATTTTATTCTTGAGCAAGAATCTCCTTTGGGAGGCAGAAAGATATGAAATGGACCATACACTACACTAAATTTGATACTAATGCACATCAACAAGCAAGTCCATTATCCTGGATCTAGCGTCTGACACAGTGGAACAAGAAAGACATAATACAGGTTTACTGCGACAAATGCAAGGATCCCAAGGCATATTGTGGATATTAATCTGGTCTATTTTGAAAGGTAAAACAACCATGATTTCCTACTTTCCAACTTCCCAACTCCCATCAGGACACCTCAACCACTAGAGAGAATGTAGGAAGTGACTTCAGGGGAAAGGAAGACACCTTAAGTGCAAATGTGTGGTTTTACTTGACTTTTAAATAGGCTTACAGCAAGGGTGAGTCTCTCACACACAAAGATGGGCGAGAAGAGCCTCCCCCAGGATATTTAATTCACAGCTGCATCTTCCAATTACTAAACCCATCCAAATCTTAACGCCGTGCCAGTTGCCACAGAATGGGGAGTCAAACCTATTCTAAAAAATAAAAAAAATAAAAAAATAAAAAAAAAATACATCTAGGCCAGGCGCAGTGGCTCACGCCTGTAATCTCAGCACTTTGGGAGGCCAAGGTGGATTGCCTGAGGTCAGGACTTCGAGACCAGTCTGGCTAACATGGGGTGAAACCCTGTCTTTACTAGAAATACAAAAAATTAGCCGGGCGAGGTGGCACATGCCTGTAGTCCCAGCTACCCAGGAGGTTGAGGCAGGAGAATCGATTGAATCCGGGAGGCGGAGGTTGCAGTGAGCCGAGATAGCACCACTGCACTCCAGCCTGGATGACAGAGCAAGACTCCATCTCAAAAACAAAACAAAACAAAACAAAACAAAAAAACAACCAAAAAAACAATCTAAGGCTACTGTGGGCTGGTCATCTTTTCATTAGCTCCATTCTACTTAATAGCAGGAAGGTAACACGATTGGCATTTCCTAAGGAATGAATTTTAATTTACTCAGAAAAAAAAAAATACACACACACACTGACAAAAGATTACTCTTTGTAAAGCTAACAAATACATTCTGCCCAAGAAGTGCGACCTTAAGATTCCAGGAACATCTGCTTAGGTCTGTGTCTTTCAACTTCTCCAGGATTTCTTTTCTTGTTTGATAATTTCTTAAAACTATCGGAACACCGAAACAAAAGAAATGAAATGTTTACTATTTTGCTTCCTGGAGATGGGAACTGCAGGCTCTGATAGTGAAAAAAGCCTGAAGGATCTTGCTTTCACATCTGCAAGCACTTTTATCTGCTGCTGAAGTGCGGGAGAGCACACTACTCAGCATAGGCTTGCTTCACTTAATGAAATGTGCGCCCTGCAGCCTTCAGGAGCTAGAAAATTAGCACACCAGCCCCACACATATATCTGCAACTTAATCAGTGTTTTCTGTAATTGGTCTTTAAGACAGCTTTTCTGCCTAATGGCACAGAAGTAATTAATCTATACAAATGTTAAAATAGATACCTACAATGTGTCTAGAGCCAAGCAGGCATATGGGCTATGCAGATGAATAAAACTAGGTTCCTGCCTTCAAGGACCTCACATTCTAGTTAATAGAGAGAGAGACGTAATCAAACAATTACAAAACAATGTGATGCTTGTACACAGAGGGGATGAATATGAGTACACAGAATGAAGACCAATGGTGCAGGGAAGGTGGTGGTTAAGGAGAGCTTCGTGAAAGGAATGATATCTGTGACTGGGTTGTGTCAGTGTGAGTGAGTACTAAGCAATGTGCAAAGACAAAGGTGAAAAAGGGTCTGATCCATTGGAATAGAGTGGGGGTAGCCAGTAAGATGGGGCTGAAAGGTAGGCAGAGGACAGGTTGTGAAGGATGTCAGGGGCTGAGGAAATTTTAATTTCATGTTGTAGGCAATTGGAAGCCCATGAAATGACATTTAAGATTATTTTTGGTGCACAATTTGTTGTAGAGAAAATTTTCTTTATAAATGTATATAGAAATTACTATGAGATGGATATTTATGTTTTATGCTAAGTACATTATTAAATGGTCTTGTTGTGTTTCCAATTTAAGTAACCAAACAGTGAAGGCCATTTCATGTAAACCAAGTCATAAAAAGAAGTATGGACAATGAGGAGACATAAGGAACAGGCTGAGAGAGAAACAGGTTTCTTCTGGGGTGAACACACTGTTCTCGCATGCTCATGCATTTATTTTCCCTTGCATTCCAGCTTACCTAGTTTATCCCTGAAAGTCTGTATCAGGAGGACATTTCCACCTGGATGGCTCGCCACTGCTTTTAAGTTTACTTAACATACCGCAAACTGAATTCCTCCCTGCCACAAACTGATGATCCTTCCAGCTATCCCTCGGGTCAGGGGGGACATGATCTTTTTATATTCCTCAGGTAAGAAATCTCAGGATCACCTCAACCTTCCACTCCACTTCAATCACTTTCCTCATCTCAGACTCACTCATCAGTCTCCAAGTTCACTGTCTCTATCTAGGTGATAACTGATGGCAAGACTAGTTCATGGCGATCTCTCTCAGTGAATCTTCATCTTCAGTTTCTGCCCTTCCAATTCATCCTACATATTGATGTAAAATTTCTCTACTAATACATCATTGTCTAGCCTGGGCAATATAGTGAGACCTCATCTCTACAAAAAAAATTAGCTGAGTGTGGTGGCACACGCCTGTACAGCCAGCTACTTGGGAGGCTGAGGTGGGAGGATTGCCTGAGGCTGGGAGGTGGAGGTTGCAGTGTGTTAAGATTGAGCCACTGCACCCCAGCCTGGGCAACAGAGTGAGACTCTGTCTCTAAAACAAAACAACAATAACAACAACCAAACCCACATCACTTCATGATGTCAGTCTCCCACTAAATACCCACAATGAGTCTCTTTTTCATGAAATTCAGACTTGTCTGAATGAATTTTAAAGACCCTGTCTTAACCTGAGAGTATTCTATCAATGCAGCCACTATTTTCATTCCCATCCAGTATTCAAACTTTGCTTAAGTCAGAAAGATCTTCCTGATTATCTACTTACACATAACAATCTTTCTTACTCCTACTTATAGGCCTTTATTTACGATTTTCCCTCCACTCAGAATCCTCTTTCTATTAGCATTTCTATGGGCTTTGTTCTCTTTCATACTTCCATATGCATAATACAGTGGCTACAAATTTGGCATTTTACACAGCACATCTAATACTTGAAAAAGAAAGTCAGTATTATCCCTTTTAGAAAGAAAACCGGTCGGGCGCGGTGGCTCACGCCTGTAATCCCAGCACTTTGGGAGGCCGAGGTGGGCGGATCACAAGGTCAGGAGATCGAGACCACGGTGAAACCCCGTCTCTACTAAAAATACAAAAAATTAGCCGGGCGCGGTAGTGGGCGCCTGTAGTCCCAGCTACTCAGGACGCTGAGGCAGGAGAATGGCGTGAACCCAGGAGGTGAAGCTTGCAGTGAGCCGAGGTCGCACCACTGCACTCAGGCCTGGGGGACACAGCGAGACTCCATCTCCAAAAAAAAAAAAAAAAGAAAGAAAACCACAGTGTAGAAAATAGATAATGCCTTAGATCATTAAGTTTTTCAGCTTCTTTGTGGATGGCACTAATAATGATATTCAGAGGTACTGCTTACACTTACAGTTAGATTGGGTCTCATAACAATGAAAAAGAAAACCTTACATTTTAAGATTTAAAATAGGATACTTTTGATTATGACTGTTCAAAAATTAGAATATTTGTGCAAACAACACTAAATTAGGCGGTGGGAAATTATCATTAACTACTTCAGTATACTGAGCCAACTCACTTCACTCTTCATTTCCTATATAATAGGGAAAACAATATCTGTTCCACTTACCTCACAAAGTTTTAAGGGGTTACGTAAGAGAGATTCATATGGTATTAGAGCTAGAAGTAATGCTCAGATCATTTAGTTGAACATTCTCATTCTGTAGGTAAGAAATTATTACATATAATATAGTTGACAGGAATCAGAATACAGTGGAAAGAACATAGGTTTGGAATGTACTACCTCCATAAACAAGAATGCATCATCACTCCCTCGAATTCTAATCTCCAAGATCTATTTAGTCATACAAATATTTCTGGCATCTAACATAGCCCTAAAATGGTCAGTAGTACAACCAGAGAGTGAACACAAACAAACAAGAAGAGTAATATTAGAGTGCTAGACAGTCAGAAACGCATACTCTGTTGGGAGGAGGCTGACAGACATCCTAGCGCAACTTGAGCAGGACTCAGATTAATAACCAACAGGCACACACACATAGAATGACTAGAAATAATCACAGAATAAACTAAAAAACTGGGTGGAAAAGTGGTTATTTTTAAAAATTGCCATTGTTTTACATATTCATTCATGACAGTAAGTTTATATTGTCTTCTAACAAGAGGTAAAAGAATATTTGAAAGGGAGAGGTATTCAAATCAGTTTATAAAAGAGATCAGGTAGAGAGTAGGGACACATATAGGAAAGAGACTGGGAAGAAGGGTCTGTTGAATGGGGAAATGGCAGGAACTGGCAGCAATATGTAGACAGAAGGTAGGTTTAAACAGGAAAGCTGGAGGATGCTCTGCAAATTTCTATTAAAGAGTCATTAGAAGTTTAGAGATTTGGATTCAAGCAATACTTTTTGAGACTGCACTCCAAGACAGGTACCATATATTCACATAAGTTTCATTATGTAATCCTTCAATGTTTGGGAATGACTGTATTTTATAGTTCATCCAGGCTCACCATTACATGCCCTGAGAGGAACAAGATCCAGAAGTTTCTGTATTTCAAAAACACGGAAGGAAATCATCTATTTCTACAAGATAAGATTTACTTTACTAAAATGTCAGGTTCCTTTGCTGTAATTAAGTAAATTAAATGAGGTAATATTAACATTTTATGTTAACCATAAGCTATGACTGGTAGTTATTTCTTTCTTTCTTTCTTTCTTTTTTTTTTGAGATAAAGAGTCGCCAAGGCTGGAGTGCCGTGGCATGATCTCGGCTCACTGCAACCTCCTCCTCCTGGGTTCAAGTGATTCTCCTGCCTCAGCCTCCTGAGTAGTTAGGACTACAAGCACCCACCACCATGCCTGGATAATTTTTGTATTTTTAGTAGAGACAGGGTTTCACCACATTGGCTAGGATGGTCTGGATTTCCTGACCTTGTGATCCACCCACCTCAGCCTCCCAAAGTGCTGGGATTACAGGTGTGAGCCACCACGCTTGGTGGTAGTTTTATCTTTAAGCGTAAATTTATTACAATTTAATAAACCAGTCTGTTTGACAGATAAAATGTTTTAAGGTAAAGAATCCATAGGATGGCCAGGCATAGTGGCTCATGCCTGTAATCCCAACACTTTGGGAGGCTGAGGTAGGAGGATCGCTTGAGCCCAGGAGTTTGAGACCAGCCTAAGAGACATACTGAGACCCCTGTCTCTACAAAACAAAAGCAAAAAACAAAAAACTAGCCAGGCATGGTGGCGAGCACCTGTAGTCCCAGCTACCCAGGAGTTCCAGGCTGCCATGAGCTATGATTGTGCCACTGTACTCAAGCCTGGGTGACAGAGCTGTGAAACAAACAAACAAACAAACAAACAAAACAAAAAAGAATCCATAGGAAAAAAAATAATAAAAATGGTCTTTGGTGATATAGAAGTGGAGAAACCAGCCACAGGGAAAGCCCAGCACTTCCAGCCAGCACGCTCTGATCTACAGTTTATTACTTGATGTCTACCTCTGGCCTGATGTAAAAAGAGCGGAGACACCGGTGGGAAAGTTCTGATTCAATGTTCCTGCCAGTGTTCTAATTGGAAAAAAACATCCACACACTCCAACTTATGACATAAACTGAGGTGGCAAATGCCCGTTTGAATCTTCCTGTCAAGCAGCAGGACACAATTAGAACAAAAGTCTCATTACAGAGAAGTGCGGCCAACACAACCAACGTTGTTTCCACACTTTAGATTTCCATTTAGACAGGCAGAGGTGGGAATGGAAAGCACTATGAGCATTCCCTCATAGCTTGGGTTTTGGATGATGGAAAAAACTTCTTTGATGAAAAGACATTAGTTGAGAGGTTGTTCAGATTTATAAAGTCACCCTCAAAAGCCATGAACCATAAAAGAGAACCGAAATAAATGCAATCTACTCGAGGGTCCCTGTGACCAAGATAACATAATATATGGGCAACACATCTTAAATACCATCATAATTTCTAAGGGAATTAAATGTATTTACATTTGGCTGATATGAGCTTGAGTAGGTTTAAGGAACTTTTTGTTATAATCCTGATTTATAAGTTTATATCCTTTTTTTCCTCTTTCCTAATCCTAACTCTCATATATACCTTGTCTCATCTCACACTCAAAGAAGCAGGTTTCCTCATCTCCTCTCTTCACCCTTTTTTTTTTTGACACAGGGTCTCCCTCTGTCACCCAGGCTGGAGTGCAGTGGCACAATCTCTGTGCACTGCAACCTCCGCCTCCCAGGTTCAAGCGATTCTTGTGCCTCAGCCTCCCAAGTAGCTGGGACTACAGGCATACACCACCATGCCTGGCTAATTTTTTTATTTTTAGTAGAGACGGGGTTTCACCATGTTGGCCAGACTGGTCTCAAATTCCTGACCTCAGGTGATTCACCTGCCTCGTTCTCCCAAAGTGCTGGGATTATAGGCGTGAGTCACTGTGCCCGGCCTCCCCTTGTCTTTAACACTGTTCCAAGGGAGTAACTTCTAGGACTGATGATATGCTCAAAACTTGCTTTCGGCCTGGCACGGTGGCTCAAGTCTGTAATCCCAGCACTTTGGGAGGCCAAGGTGGGTGGATCATTTGACGTAAGAAGTTCGAGACCAGCCTGGTCAACACGGTGAAACCACCTTTCTACTAAAAACACAGAAATTAGCTGGCATGCTGGTGCTTGCCTGTAGTCCCAGCTATCTGGGTGGCTGAGGCACAAGAATCGCTTAAGCCCAGGAGATGGAGGTTGCAGTGAGCCAAGATTGTGCAATTGCACTCCAGCCTGGGCAACAGAGCAAAACTGTCTCAAAAAAAAAAAAAAAAAAAGAGAAACAAACAAACAAACAAACTGGCTTTCAGCATTGACCTCATACAGGCCAATCCACTCATTCTACTCAGCCACCAACCACCACCCTCCCCCTATCAAACAACTGGCAGAAGGGAAAAATCTTTCAATTTTCTCAGCTAAGAAATTCCTTTTCATCTTAATGGCTGTGATGTAAAAGAGCAGGGAGTCAGGGCAATTCAATCAGTTTCGTGATCTTGGGCAAGGTACTTCTGTCTTTTGGGACTTGGTTTCCTCTACTGTAAGATAAAAAAGCTGGGTCCCATCAGAGGTTGTCAAGTGTGCTCTGTGGAGCCCTAGAAGTTCTACAGAGCCTAAACAGGGATGGCCAAAGAAAGGGTAGTAGTTGACAAAAGATTTTGGCTCCATCTCTTCTCCCTTTTAGTCAGAGCAACTCTGAGCTGTTATTTTATATACAGCTCTGATTATTACTTTTACTTTAAAACAGGGTTCTTCAGATTTAAGAAGTCTGAAAGCTGCTTAGCATGGCACTTGGCACTCAAATCATTTAATGAATGAATGAAAACCAAAGGGACATGGATGATTTCTAAGGTTCCTTACAACTCTGACCTTCTATAGTTCTATGGCTGCTTAACATGAACTACAGTCAAGGGGTCTCCTCTGCCTGTTTGCAAAGGTACTGAGACTTCTGCTTGTTCCTTCATTCTGGGTACAAATGTATTCCCAAGGCTGATTCTAGAGAATAATTCCCTAGAGCTACTAGGTACAAGGATTCCAATAGTTGGAAATGGGAGAACGTCTTTGGCAGATAGGAAAAAACAGGTATATGGATTAAAGGATACCCAAGTCTGTGTCCTTGCAGTAGCAGAGTCCAAATGTAAAAAAAGTGACAAGATAACAGGCTAACAATAACATCTTATCTCTTCAAAGATAAGATGTAAGTAAAGGGGTCAAACTATATCCCACAATTCTTCTTGACATCACCACCACAAAACATTCCGATATTGTAGGTAAAGAACTAAGGTAATTTAGACTCACTCGGTAATTTTGGGGTCCAGGTTGCCAATCCATAATCGGTGTCCTTCCTGCAGAGAGCCCTCTGAAAGGATGGATGCATTCTCCAGGGGAAGAGTTTTGGTTTCTGCTTCCATCAATGTCTACGAAATACTAAAGGAAATGTGAACATTCAGGCAGGAGGGGAGTAACAAAGTGTGAACACAAGACTTCAAATTCAACTCAACAAACATTTACTCAAGAAGGGCATGCCCTCTGGGCAGTCCTTCAAAGGCCTCAGTGATTCCACAACCAGGGCTCCAGAACCAGTTCCCTTGGGACAACTGCTCTGGCAGCCAGAGCACATAAGCTGCCATTTAAGGTGAAAGGGGCGTGGTTCTGTGTGGAGAAACTAAAGTTTTCCTCCTCTGTAGCCAGAGGCTGACTGGGCAGGAGGCCAAAGTCTCTATTACTACATGATACTTTAGTTCAACAACTGTCACCCAAAATAAGCCTTGGAAACCACCAGGAAGAGTCTTAATGGCATTAAAAGGGATGGGCAGGGAAGAGCAGCACTCCATTCCTTTTCCTCAAGGAAGAGACAATATAGCAAAGAGAAGAGGCCATATAAGAAATCTGTGCATACCATCCTGGCTAACATGGTGAAACCCCGTCTCTACTAAAAATACAAAAAACTAGCCGGGCGTGGTGGCGGGCGCCTGTAGTCCCAGCTACTCAGAGGCTGAGGCGGGAGAATGGCGTGAACCCGGGAGGCGGAGCTTGCAGTGAGCCGAGATCGCGCCACTGCACTCCAGCCTGGGCGACACAGCGAGACTCCGTCTCAAAAAAAAAAAAAGAAATCTGTGCATAGACAGAACTGGGTTTGAAAGCAGGTTGTGTGACTTGATGAATTACCTGAACTTTCTAGGCCTCAGTTTCCTCATTATCTAAAGAGAGAACAGTGCTTATTTTATAGAGTTGTTGTGAAGATTAAAGACAGTAAAAAATCACTAAATACTGTATCTAACAACAGTAAGTAATCAATAAATACTAGCTATTATCATGTTTATTCTTTTGGGACAGACCAGGAAGAAGAGACTAATTTCCTCCTTAGTTAGTCAAGTTCCACCATTTGCTAGCTATGTAGCTCTGTGCAAGTTACTTAACCACTGTTGGCCTCAGTTCCCTCATCTGTAAAACGGGAATAATGCCTCATGAAATTAGGGTGCAGATTCACTGAGTTAATATACCTAAAGCATTTAGAACCGTGCATGGCACCTAGGAAGCACTCAATTAATGTTAGCTTAAATTATTACTAGTCTTAGTTTCTGAAATGTCTCATCTCACAGTCAAGGAGAACACAGGATTATGATGGAGACAGCAGTAGAAAGAGCAGAAAGCTTGGCGTCAGAAGACATTGTTTCAAATTGTGGCATTTCTTTCTTTCTTTTGAGACAGACTCTCCTCTGTTGTCCAGGCTCGTGGGTGGTGGCACATTTCGGCTCACTGCAGCTTTCACTTCCCGGGTTAAAGCGATTCCCGTGCCTTAGCCTCCTGAGTAGCTGGGATTACAGGCGCATACCACCAAGCCTGGCTAATTTTTGTATTTTCTTGTAGAGACAGGGTTTCACCATGTTGGCCAGGCTGGTCTTGAAGTCCTGACCCCAAGTGATCCGCCCACATCGGCCTCTCAAAGTGCCGGGATTACAGGTGTGAGCCACCATGCCCAGCACAAATTGTGGTATTTCCACTGGAAGTTACTTCTCTCTGAGCTTCAGTTTCCCCATCTTTAATAAATTTTGCCCTGTTTAAAACTTAAGGCTTCAAGGACCAAAAATGAGATGACAGATGTAAAATAAAGCTTTAGGGGCTGGTAAGACAGCAGGCTGTGCCAAAATTCAGAAATCCCTGCTAGAGAACACGTGTCCTATACCCAGAAGTGCCTCGGAGGTCAGCACTACAGGAACCGTGAGGTCAGTCACAACAACTGCCATTACCTCTTATTCATCTCAGCACACCCTATAAAGTCTAGCACAGCAGTCCCTAGTTAATTGTTTATTGAATACCCTGCACATGAGGTATTGTTCTTCCTTTCCCATTCACATCTTTAATCTGTTCAGCAATGTAAGCCAAGCAACTAGGAACTGTTAAACTCTGGGCTATGTACTGAAATAGAGAAATGAAAAAGACACAGCTCTTGTTCTAACCTCCTGGGAGAAAGGCAAAATAGATATAAATTTAATCCCAGGGGAGACACATTTTGTCTTCTCTCTGCTTTCCTTTTTCCCTACTTTTTAAAGAAATCATTCATTCAAAAAAATAAATTCACTGTTTCTATTATCTAGGACTTATCTAGTTACTGGAGTCAGAGCAGTGAACAAGCAAGGTCCTTATCCTCTGGATGCCTATGTTTGGAAGGAGAGCAGGACAAAACAAAAGCAAAATAAATAAAGAAGATATAATTAGTGATACACGCCACAAACACAATTAAGCAGGGTGATGTGACAGGCACTGGACGACTTCAGATTGAGTGGAGGGAAGGCTTCTCTAAAGGAGACAACATTTGAGACTTGAATGACAGGACATTCTGATTTTCTCATGTCTAAAATTAGCAATAATACCAATAGCTATTAATACTTATTACTACAAAAAGGTACCATGTTTTGCTGCTAAGAGTGCAGAATATGTGGGTCTGGATTCAAATTCTGACTTTTGCACCTAGTAACTGTGCCTTTAGCAAGTCACATGATCTTTAAGTATCCTCTCCATAGAAAAGCCTTCCTTAACAGAGTCCCTTGTTATTCTATATCATAGCCACCTTTCCACATTTTTCCTCCTATATAATGCTAACTCAATATATTATTTAACGTTTCCCTTTCTGTTTCCTTCACTAGAACATAAGCTCCCACAGGACAGGACCTTGCCAATCTTGATCATGGTTCTATTTCCACACTTAAGTACACTGCCTGGCTCACGGCTGGTGCTCAATATTTACTAAATGAAGCAAGTCATTTCTCCACTCGGAGCCTTAGTTTCTTTTTCCTTCCTAGAATGGGTACAATTATTTCTGTCTCATGAGGTCGTTGTGAGTCTTAAATAAGACAATTTTGGTGACAGCTCAGTATATGGCTTTTTGAGGAAAGGTAAAGGGTAATAAAAGATCAAGACGGCATGGGACTACCAAAATGCTTTGCTTTTGCAATAGCAACAAGCCTTTAGACTACCAGAGTTCACAAAACGCGGTTACATTCATCCTTCCAGCTGAGCTGCAAACAACCCTGGAAGCCAGAAATAGTCATCTGGGGAAAGTGCAATCCAGAGAAGAGGAGACACTTGATTCTAAAAGCAAGCGGTTGGCCAAGCCTGGAACCCTGGCTTCCCGATTTCTGGCTGCGAATTCACACAGGCGAGGGGTCATTGCTCGGATTGTTATTTCCGGGCCAGCGACAGGACAATCCGGGGCGGGGCCTGAGATGCAGTCCCGGGAGGGCGGCCTCCTGTAAGACCTCTTCGCGGGCCCAGCGCTGAGGTGCAGGGACATGTCGCGGCCGAACTCACCTCGTGGCCTCGGCGTGGTGCTCTCAGCTCATGCCCGGAAACCAAGTCCCGACGCCGCGGTCAAACGGACCTCTAGCCGCGTCTGCCTCAATGCCGCCAGCTGCCAGGCCGCCCGTGACGCGTTACGCCTGCGCCGCCTCCTCGCCTCGTGACGTCACGACGCCCGCGCAGCTGCGGTCGCCGCCGTCGCACGAGTCTTTCCTTAGTAACCTGGGCGATAGCTGGTGAGTGTCCTTGACAGGGCCTCGAGGTGCGCGTGTGGTCTGAGTGCCAGAGACCCTTACTCAGGGACCTCTGGGGGACCTCAGGGGACCAGACTACCGTGCCCGACCCGTTCGAGTCCTGCTTGACCTTTAAGGTTGAGGGCGGGACCTGTAGCATCGGAGCGAGTCTCATGGGGTGGGGGCGGGGTTCCTTTTACCAGCTAGGAATTTAGGGGCTGCTGGAGGAACTTACTAAAGAGTAGCCTCACACTTGACGGGAACGTTTGAGGTTCAGGACAATCCCGTGGGAGTAGATATTATTACCTCCCATAATGAAGAAACGGAAGCTCAAATAGGTAATTTTACCAGGGTCACGCGGTCAGAAAGTGAGGGCGCTTAAATTCAGACCTAGGTCTATCCGACTCTTAAGCCTGAACTTTTAACTACTACTCTGTGCCACCCAGTGGCAAAGCAACTGTCATTTCAGTAGCCCTTCTCCATTTACATAACCCTGACAAATAGTATTGTTATTTACGTTTTACAGATGAGACGGAGGTCCTGAGAGTTTGACCGATTTAAGGTCACGTGTCTAGGAAGTGCTGGAACCAAGACTTCTTTCAGAGTTTTCTCTAAGTTTAGTGCCTTTTTTTGTTTCAAACCACACTATTGCATTTCCCCCAATTTTGGAAAGCTTTATAGTTGGAAAGAATGAAAACCTGATCTGACCCCTTCATTTTATGGTTGAAACAAAATCTAGGAGAAATCACTTGGTACAAGTCACAAGTCACTGGTAGAGCTGCCGCAAATGCTTTTTGAATACTTGTGATTATGAATCTAAATGACAGATGGCAGGGAGTGATAAGGTAGGCATATTGGAATCCAGATGTCTTAACTCTTAGGCAAAAGCCCTTTCTGCACCTGTCTCATTCTTTCTTTGGCCGTGCCAGGTGCATGATGATTCTGTGTATAGTCAGGTACTACAAGTACCTTTCTTTACCTGGCACTGCATTTAGAGAAGAACATGCTCTACTATCTCTAAGCAAAAGTGTGGCAAACCAAGAGACAGTGAAGGCAACGCTGGGAAGCCCAGAACCTACCATAGTAAGGGTAGATTCCAATCCTATTCTGGTTGACCTTAGACAAGGAATTAATCTTTCTGGACTTTCACTGATGTATTCATCACATTCACAGTGTCTTCTGTGTTCTGGCAATGTACTAGGTACTGGGGATACAGCAGTGAACAAGAAAATCATAGATTAGTCCTTGTAGTGCTTATAGTCATATGGAGGGAATTAATCAAATAATTACATAAATATTGGCTTTTGGTTAAAAATTAAGTGCTATGATGAAGTTAAGGGTGTTGTGAAAGCAGACTACAGGACACTTGACCTAGTTGGGCCGTAGGAGATGGCCAAGGAAGCCGTCCTCTGAGGAAGTGATGGTTAAGCTGAAATCTGAAATAAAAGCGGAGACAAACAGTTAAAGAAGTGAGGGAAGATCGTCAAGGAGATTCAATGGCATGTTTGAAGACTCTGGAGCAGGGGGAGCACTGGAGAAGTGAAAGATCACTTTTCTTATTTTGTAAAATACCGGTGGTGATTAACACTGTTTAGTTATTATGAGAACCAAATAAGATGATACATGTGAAAGTATTTTATATACAAGGGCCTGTGTATATGCACACTCATAAAAGTGCTTATGTTATAAGCTAGTATACAGCTGGATTGAAAGGAGTTGCTGGGACTGGATAAGCCAGGACTTTGGGTTGGTCATCTAGCCAAAATTAAAATGAACCTTCTGTGAAGAACAGGGAAATCTTTTGAGATGCTCAACTTTGGAAAAAGAATGCGTGCTTCAAGTAGTTAACAGAAATGTTTCAGTCTGTAATCTCAGCACATTGGGAGGCCCAGGCAGGTGGATCACGAGGTCAGGGGATTGAGACCATCCTGGCTAACATGGTGAAACCCCGTCTCCACTAAAAATACAAAAATTAGCTGGGTGTTGCGGCAGGCGGCTGTAATCCCAGCTGCTTGGGAGGCTGAGTCAGGAGAATCACTTGAACCCTGGAGGCAGAGGTGGCAGTGAGCCGAGATCACACCACTGCACTCCAGCCTGGGCGACAGAGTGAGGCTGTGTCTCAAAAAAAAAAAAAAAAAAAAAAAAAATTCAGGCCAGGCGCGGTGACTCATGCCTATAATCCCAGCACTTTTAGAGGCCGAGGCGGGCAGATCACCTGAGGTTGGAAGTTCGAGACCAGCCTGGCCAAAAGGTGAAACCGCATCTCTACTTAAAAAATACAAAAGTTAACTGGACGTGGTGGCGGGTGCCTGTAGTCCTACCTACTCAGGAGGTTGAGGCAGGAGAATTGCCTGAACCCGCAAGGCATAGGTTGCAGTGAGCAGAGATCGCACCACTGCTGTCCAGCCTGGGTGACAGAGCGCGAGGCTCTGTCTCAAAAAAAAAAAAAAAAAAAAAAAATTAATAGTCGGAATGCTGTTATAATAGCTACAATTTATTGTGTACCTACCGGATGCCAGGCATTGTACTGTGTGTATGTGTTTTGTTGCTGGTGTTTTTTGTTTGTTTTTTGTTTTCTGAGACGGAGTCTCGCTCTGTCACCCAGGCTGGAGTGCAGTGGCACGGTCTCGGCTCACTGCAAGCTCCACCTCCCGGGTTCACGCCATTCTCCTGCCTCAGCCCCCCAAGTAGCTGGGACTACAGGCACCCGTCACCATGCCTGGCTAATTTTTTTTTTTTGTATTTTTTTTTGTATTTTTAGTAGAGACGGGGTTTCACTGTGTCAGCCAGGATGGTCTTGATCCCCTGACCTCGTGATCTGCCCACCTCGGCCTCCCAAAGTGCTGGGATTACAGGTGTGAGCCACCGCGCCCGGCTTGTTGCTGTTTTTAAGGGATTAGGTCTCACTATGTTGCCAAGGCTGGCCTTGGACTCCTGGTCTCAAGTGATCCTCCTTCCTTAGCATCCCAAATAACTCGGACTATGGGCACCCACCACTGTTCCCAGCCATGCTGAGTGTTTTATATGCATAGTATAGCAGTTAACAACATAGACTCTGGAGCTGGATTGCCTGAATTCAAATCTTAGGCAGATTTTTGCTTCTGTTTTCTTATCTGTAAAGTGGGAATAATCATAGTACTTCAGGGTTATCATGAGGCTCAAATGAGTTAACGTGTGTAAGCCACTTAGAATAGTTTCTGTCACGTAGTCATTGTTATATAAATGTTAGGTATTGTCATTATTGTTATCTTTTTAAAGCCTCATTAATATCACTATGATGATGATGTGGAAGCTGTAGCTCAGAGAGGCTAAATGACCTCCCCAAGGTCACACAGCTAGTAAGTGGAGGAATTGAGATTCCAGTTCCAGACTGCATCCAGAGCTCAGACACTTCCCCACATTGCTTCTATGTATAGCTTAATTTTGTTGGCGAATACTTGGGATCTCAACAAATTTTTCTTCAACTTTAATTCTTTTATCTGTGCTGAACAGAATGTTAATTTGTACACCCTTAAGGTAAAGGACCTAAAGGACTGCCTTTATTGAACTTCCACTTTGAAATTTTCTGACTTCTGCGCAATTAAAATCTACGCCTTACGCGTTTCAGCAATGTGGTTTATTTATAGAGTTGTCTTCCGGTTCACGTGTACTGGGTCTGCTTTTGGGTGCTGCGTTTTCTGTCAAAGGTTGTTTATTTCTAACCCATTTTGATTTCCTGTTGCTTTGTGAGTTGGTATTATGACCTGCAACAGGAACACCAGGAAACCTATCTTAAATGGAGCAGCCAGATTGAGATCCTGTAGACTAAAATAAAAAACTACTCATTATTCTACAGCCATATTTGGTTGTAAGTATGAATTAGGCATTGGTTTTATTAGGGAAAAACCTAGATATAGAAACTTCACTCTGAGCCAAACCTCTGTGAACAGTTCTGCTAAAATAGAGCTTGGCTATTAGCTCCATGTCCTTGGACAGTGACTTAATCTCTCTGAACCTCAGTTTCAACGTCTGTAAAATGGGGATTATTATATGTTCTTTGTAGCATTATTGAGAGAATTAAATGAAATAATATGGGTAAAGCAAACAGTCCAAACTTGACCTCAATTAATAGTAGCTATTGATACTAATAAAGAAGAAAAATATTCCTTTTTTCATCAAATCTGTTTTTATAGACTTCATACACTGATCACTAACTTCTAGTATCCCTTACTATTAAAAATTCCATCAAGAGAAGTTATTTGTCTTTGTGCTACTCATTTGCTTTAAAAATAATAGCCATCATTTATTAAGCTGCTATATTCCTGGCACTATGTTAGTTGTTTACATGTATTCATTATTTCATTTTATTTTAAGTTCAAAGTTATTTTTATCATTGATGAGGAAAGTGATGTTCAGAAGAGTAAATTGCCTAAAGTTGAAATTTACATCCAGGTCTAATTGTAGGCTATTTTGTACATCATTATTAACATACAAGGTTTCTTTATTGTGTCTGACCCTGACATAATAGTTTTTGAGGCCCGGCATAGTGGCTTACGCCTGTAATCCTAGCACTTTGGGAGGCCAAGGCGGGTGGATTTCCTGAGCTCAGGAGTTCACGACCAGCCTGGGTAACATGGTGAAACCCCATCTTTACTAAAAATACAAAAAAATTAGCTGGGTATGGTGGTGTGTGCCTGTAATCCCAGCTACTTGGGAGGCTGAGGCATGAGAATTGCTTGAACCCAGGAGGTGGAGGTTGCTGGGAGCCAAGATTGCACCACTGCACTCCATCCTGGGCAACAGAGTGAGACTCAGTCTCAGAAGATAATAAAGATAATATTTTTTAAAAAGTTTGAAAGAAAAGGTGATAGCTTTCAACAGGTATTATTTTGGGGGGCTTCTGCTGTTTGCTAGGTACTGTGTCAAGGGCTTTACTTGCATAACCTCATTAATTATTCCCAACCCTAAGAAATGAGTACAATTATTCCCATTTTACAGTTGAAGAAATCAACGAGCAGAAATATTCAGGAGTATTTAGTCAGTAATGGAGCTAGGATTGGCTTCCAGGTCTTCCTGACAGCAAAGCCCATGTTATTCATTCCATTATGTTGGATCAAAATTTTAGGATGGGATTTTTTAAAAAACATAAGATGTGGGACTGTTACTCAAAGGAAGCAGCTTCCAGGTATTTGATACTAATTGTTCTTAATTTTTAGCTGAGCCATAGCAACATTACTGGCAGAAGCTATTAATGATATATTTGTCAGTTAGCTAGGGCTGTGTTATATCCTGAGGTAGTTGTAGGCAATGGCATCTTTCCATGGTCAAAGACCTCTGATGTAGAATGCGTAACTTGTGTTAACACAGTAGAGAGTGGCATTTTCCAGAGCTCTAGTTTTATACCATGGAAGACCTCAAACCTCAATCATGCTTTAGACTCACATTAAAGGGCATCCTAATTGGTAATCAGTGCGTAAGGAACCAAAGAAAATTTTAATTAAATGCTGTCGTGTGAATTTTTCCAGTCATTTTATGCCTGTTGAGATGGTTTTCTTATTTAAAGTCCTCTTCTAGTGCTCTGCCTTCTCTCTTTAAACTTTATCAAGATTTTGTGCTTTTCTCATATAAGGGTTTAATTAGAATCATTAAAATTTTAGTCTGCTGCATATTTGCTTAATGGGCATTTTGGTGCAGTGGAAAGAACTTGGGGTTTGGAGTCCAAAGTGGGAAGTTACTTAAATCTCTGTAAGCCTTAGTTTCTTCATTCTGTAAAATGAGGCAAATAATACTTTCTTCTAGGGCAGTTGGGAAAAGGATTAGAGATAATGTATTTAAATTGTCTAGTACTTAGCTCAGTTTATAGGAATTGCTTGATAATTAGTACGAATTATCTGAAGTTGCAATACGGTCTCTTTTACTTAGATCTGCTTTTTGTCTTATTCTTTTTAGTGGATGTTTCCAAGGATCGTCTTCAGTCATGGCCTTGGGATTAAAGTGCTTCCGCATGTTCCACCCTGCCTTTCGCAATTATCTTGCAGCCTCTATCAAACCCGTTTCAGAAGTTACACTGAAGACAGTGCATGAAAGACAGCATGGCCATAGGCAGTACGTGGCCTATTCAGCTGTACCAGTCCGCCATTTCGCTACCAAGAAAGCCAAAGGTAGAGACATGTGATGTTCTCTCCTACTTCACCCCTTTCTTAAATTTGGCCCTTGAATTATAGCTGGCAGGTATCTCAGATGTACTGAATTTCTCCCCTTGCTAACATGAGGAAATGGGGCCTCAGCTATTTCATTTGATTAACTTAAAAGGTTACAGTGGCAGAGATGGTGTTACAACCCAGTGCCTGTTTTCTTATTACCATGCTGCCTCATTTGTTTTCTTAGTAGCTCAGAAAATGCCTAATTTCTTTCTTTTAGATTTAGAGTTAGAGGTATAAGTGCCAAGCGAGCCAGAATGCTTGTAGCAGGGATCAATATATTGTCTCCATATAGGAAGATACATGTTGGAAGTATAATTAAGACCAGAAGGTTGTTGGGTGAAGTGGGTATTAGAGTCATGGATTTAGATGGATGATCTTAATGGCTTGTGTCATCCAAGAATGAGACTTTGATGTACTGCAGGTCTCAGCTTAAATGCTACTTCCTCTGGGAAGCCTTCCCTGACCTCTAAGACTAGGTCAAGTCCCCTGTTAACTGCACTCGTGCATTCTGTTATTTTACCTTTGATGCACTTAAAACAGCAGTGATTAATTAATTAAATGTAAGATTGATTATCATTTTTCTGCCTTCTATGCTGGACCTGATGAAGGTAGGTTCTATATTGTTCTTATTTAGCACCTAACAGGGCCTGGATATAGTATTTTTGACAAATTTTGTTGAATGAAAGAATGAGTGATAGAAAATTGTCAGTCACACCAGCAATTTGCAGTGGTGGATTAGGGAGTCCTCCCCCAAGAATGGCGCTAGATATATGCTGCTGAATATTTTCCCACTGACTCTTCTTTTCTGATTTCATGCAGATCTTCCCCTTTCTGTAATAGGAAAATTAACAAATTGCTGAAAGAACGGTAATGCTTAGAAGACTTATATTCTGTTAATAGTAATAACCTTTGATCTGTATGTTACATTATATTTTTTAAAGTTTCCATACATTTACTAATTTTATCCTTATAATTATCCATTGAAGAAGTAATTTTCCATTGAAGAAATCCTTATAATTATCTAGTTAATCCAGATCTCACCATTTTATAAACGAAGAAACTGAGATAATTAGTGAGAAATTTGCCCATGGTCCTATATAATTAATGGCAGAACCAGAAACTTTAGTTCTTGATGCCTACAGTATTGCAGTCTTCTAGTACACTAGACAGTGACTACAGTGCATAAGCAGCATTTTTTCATATTTTGTGGGCTATTCAGTTTTGTCTTCTTTGCTTGCCTCTATAAAAGTTGGTTAAGCTAAGTGCTGTGGCTCACACCTGTAATCCCAGCTACTCAGGAGGCTGAGGCGTGGGAATTGCTTGAGGCCAGGAGTTTGAGATTAGTCTGGGCAACATAATGAGACCTTGCCTCTTAAAAAAAAAAAAAAAAAAAAAGCTGGGCTTGGTGGCCTGTACCTGTAGTCCCAGCTACTCAGGAGGCTGCGGTGGAAGGATCGCTTGAGGTGAGGCGTTAGAGGCTGCAGAAGTTGGTTGTTTGACTTTTTCTTTTAGATTTATTCGATTCTTTCTTTTATATTAGGGATGTTTATTCTTTGTCAATAATATGTGTTACAAGTATCTTCTTTGCTTTTTACTTTGTTTATGATGTTTTTGTTGAAATGGGTTTTAATGTCATATTTTTCAGTCCTTTATTAATTGTGTCTTCTTTAAGAAATACCCCTCTGTTGCAAGGTAATTTATTTCTGAATATAATGTGAGGTAATTTTTGAAGTTTCCTTTTCAGGTGGATAACAAGTTGTATTAAAATCATTTATTGATTAGCCTACTCTTTACTCCCAGATTTGTAATGTCCCCCCGTTGTGTGAGTTTCTTTATATATATGGTATTGTTTCTGAGCTCTTGATTTTATTGAACTGCTTATCTCTCCCTGCAATAAATTTCATACTGCCTGACTTACTGTCATAAAGTTCAATTTAGTGATACAAATCTTTCCCCTCACCACACATATGCTTTTTCTTCTTGACTTTCTCCTCTTCTATATGAAATTTATGATCATAGTGTCAAGTTTTCTCCAGACAGATCTTGCACAAGGCTAGGAGTGGTGGCCCACACCTATAATCCCAGCACTTTGGGAGGCTAAGGGGGTTGGATTACTTGAGCTCAGGAGTTCCGACCAGCCTGGGCAGCATGGGGAAGCCCTGTCTCTACAAAAATTAGCCAGATGTGGTGGTGCATCCCTGTGGTCCCAGCCACTCGGGAGGCTGAAGTGGGAGCATTGCTTGAGCCCAGTAGGTCAAGGCTGCAGTGAGCCATGATCATGCTGCTGCCACTCCAGCTTGGGGGACAGAATGAGACCCTGTCTCAAAAAAAAACAAAAAACAAAAAAAAATCTTGTGTAGTTCTTTAATCAGGTTTATTGCTGGGGGAATCTTATCTTTTTTTTTTTTTTTGGTCACTTTTATATATGTTAGTGTTTTGAGTTATATATAAAGAAAAATGTGTACATAAATCATAAGTTTGTGCTTCAGTGAATTTTTGCAAAGTGAAAACAATCATGTAGTCATCACCCAAATCAATAAATAGATTGTCACTTGTATTTTGGAAACTTACCACATGTCCCTTTGAGTTGTTACTCTCCCACTGGAAGGATACATAACCCACTACATTGACTTTAACACCACAGATTAGTTTTGTCCTTTGTTAAGTCAGTATGGATTTTGTGTCTGACTTCTATTGGTAGTAATCTATTTGTGACATATGTCTATGTTGTGCACATAATGGTTGTGCATTTTTATTTTTTTTAATGATATTCTACTGAAAGTATATACCACAATTTAATATCCATTCCACAGTTGACAGACTTTTGGGTTGCTTCCAGTTTTGAGCTAAAAAAAAAAAAATGCTAGTATAAGCATTCTTGTACATGTGTTGTGTTGCACATATGTCCCTTTCCATTCTTCTCCCCTCCTGTCCTGTTGTCCTCCCTTCTCTCCCCCCCACTTTCATTGGATTGGCTAGGAACTTTAGTATAATTTGAATAAATGTGACTGGTGATAATAGGCATCTTTGTTTTATTCCTGACTTTATAGGAAACACTTCTTATATGTTAATGTTAAGAATTATGTTTGTGGAGAAATCATATTACCTGACTTCAAATTATACCACAGAGCTATAGTAACCAAAGCAGCATGGTATGGGCATAAAAACAGATACGTAGACCGTGTTAGTCCGTTCTCACGCTGCTATGAAGAAATACCCGAGACTGGGTAATTTATAAAGGAAAAAGGTTTAGGCCAGGCACGGTGGCTCATGTCTGTAATCCCAGCACTTTGGTAGGTCAAGGTGGGTGGATCACTTGAGGTCAGGAGTTTGAGACCAGCCTGGCTAATGTGGCAAAACCCTGTCTCTACTAAAAATACAAAAGTTAGCTGGGCATGGTGGCGCATGCCTGTCATCCCAGCTACTTGGGAGGCTGAGGCAGGAGAATTGCTTGAACCCAGGAGGCGGAGGTTGCATTGAGCTAAGATTGTGCCACTGCACTCCAGCCTGAGTGACAAAGCAAGACTCTCACAAAAAAAAAGAAAAAAAAAATTAAAAAAATAAAAAGGAAACAGGTTTAATTGACTTGCAGTTCTGCATGGCTGGGGAGGCCTCAGGAACTTACAATCATGGCAGAAGGCACCTCTTCAGGGGGGCAGGAGAGAGAATAAGTGCCCACTGAAGGGATTAGCCCCTTATAAAACCATCAGATCTCTTGAGAACTAACTCACTATCAAAAAAACAGGATGGGGAAAACCGCCCTCATGATTCAGTTATCTCCACCTCCCCCATGAGAGGTGGGGAACTATAATTCAGGATGAGATTTGGGTGGGGACACAGCCAAACTATATCATTCCACCCCTGGCCCCTCCCAAATCTCGTGTCCTCATAATTCAAAACATGATCATGCCCTTCCAGCAGTCTCCCAAAGTCTTAACTCATTCCAGCATTAACTCAAAAGTTAAAGTCCATAGTCTCATATGAGACAAGGCAAATCCCTTCTACCTAACCGGTAAAATCAAAAACAAGTTAGTTGCATCCTAGAAACAATGGGGGTATAGACATTGGGTAAATACAACCATTCCAAATGGGAGACATTGGCCAAAACAAAGGGGCTACAGGCTCCATGCAAGTCTAAAATCCAGTAGGGCAGTCATTAAACCTTAAAGTTCCAAAATTATCTTCTTTGACTCCATGTCTCACATCCAGGTCATGCTGGTGCAAGAGGTGGGCTCCCATGGCCTTGGGCAGCTCTGCCCCTGCGACTTTGTAGGCTACAGTGCCCCTCCTGGCTGCTTTCAAAGGCTAGCAATGAGTGTCTACGGCTTTTCCTGGCACACAGTGCAAGCTGTTGATAGACATACCAAGTTCTGGGTTGGAGGATGGTTGCCCTCTTCTCACAGCTCCACTAGGCAGTGCCCCAGTGGGGACTCTGTGTGGGGGTTCCAACCTCACATTTCTCTTCTGCACTGCCTTAGCAGATGTTCTCCATGCAGCAGACTTCTGCCTAGACATGCAGGTGTTTCCATACATCCTCTGAAATCTAGGCGGAGGTTCCCAAACTTTGATTCTTGTCTTTTGCGCACCCGCAGGACCAACACCATGTGGAAGCTGCCAAGGCTGGGGGGCTTGTACCCTCTGAAGCAATGTCCTGAACTGTACCTTGGCCCCTTTTAGCCGTGGCTGGAGCAGCTGGCATGCAGTCCCAAGGCTGTACACAGCAGTGGGGGGCCCTGCATCTGGCCCAAGAAACCATTTTTCCCTCCTAGGCCTCCAGGCCTGTGATCGAAGGGACTGGTAGAAGGTGTCTGACATAACATTTGCCCCATTGTCTTGGTGATTAACATTCAGCTCCTTGTTAAATTATGCAGATTTCTGCAGGCGGCTTGAATTTATCTCTAAAAAATGGGTTTTTCTTTTCTTTTGCATTGTCAGGCTGTAATTTTTCCAACTATTTTTTTTTTTTTTGAGACGGAGTCTCATTCTGTTGCCAAGCTGGAGTGCAGTGGCATGATCTCAGCTCACTGCAACCTCTGACTTCCTGGTTCAAGTGATTCTCCTGCCCCAGCCTCCTGAATGGTTGGGATTACAGGCATGTGCCACCACACCCAGCTAATTTTTGTATTTTTAGTCGAGATGGGATTTCACCATGTTGGTCAGGATGGTCTTGATCTCCTGACCTCGTGATCCATCCAACTCAGCCTCCCAAAGTGCTGGAATTACAGGGGTAAGCCAGCGTGCCTGGCCAAATTTTTCAAACTTTTATGCTCTCCTTCCTCTTGAATGCTTTGTCGCTTAGAAATTTATTCTGCCAGATACCCCAAATCATCTCTCTCAAGTTCAAAGTTCCACAGATCTCTAGAACATGGGCAAAAACCCACCAGTCTCTTTGCTAAAGCACAACAAGAGTCACCTTTGCTCCAGTTCCCAACAAATTCCTTATCTCCATCTGAGACTACCTCAGCCTGTACTTCATCGTTTATATCACTGTCAGCATTTTGATCAAAGCCATTCAACAAGTCTCTAGGAAGTTCCTAACTTTCCCACATCTTCCTGTCTTCTGAACCCTCCAAGTCTCTAGGAAGTTCCAAGCTTTCCCACATTTTCCTGTCTTCTTCTGAGTCCTCTGAACTGTTCTAGCCTCTGCGTGTTACCCAGTTCCAAAGTTGCTTCCACATTTTCAGGTATCCTTACAGCAGCACACCACTCTTCCAGTAGTGTGTTAGTATTTACTGTATTAGTTTGTTCTCAAACACTGCTAATAAAAACGTACCTGAGACTGAGTAATTTACAAAGGAAAGAAGTTTAATTGACTCACAGTTCTGCATGGCTGGTGAGGCCTCAGGAAACTTACAATCATGGTGGAAGGCACCTATTCACATGAGGGCGAGAGAGAATGAGTGCCCAGCGAAGGGGGAAGCTGCTTATAAAACCATCAGATCTCTTGAGAACTCACTGTCACAAGAACAGGATGGGGGAAACCACCCCATGATTCAATTATCTCTACCTGGTCCCTCCTACGACACGTGGAATTATGGAAACTACAATTCAAGATGAGATTTGGGTGAGGACACAGCCGAACCACATCAAAAACCAGTGGAACTGAATAGAGAACCCATAAACAAATTCATACACCTACAGTGAACTCTTTTTTTGACAAAGGTGCCAGAACATACATTGGGGAAAGGACAATCTCTTCAATAAATGTTGCTGAGAAAACTGGATATCCATATGCAGAAGAATGAAACTTGATTTCTGTCTCTCGTCATATACAAAAATCAACATGGATTAAAGACTTAAATCTAAGACCTCAAACTATCAAACTATTACAAGAAACCATTGGGGAAACTCTCCAGTACATTGTAGTGGGCAAGGATTTCTTGAGTAGTACCGCACAAGCACACGCAACCAAAGCAAAAATGGAGATTTTTTGTTTGAGATCTCATCAAGTGAGAGATCTTTTTAACAAGTGAGATCTTGTTAAAAGATCTCACTTTTTAACAAGTGAGATCACATCAAGTTAAAAAGCTTCTGCACAGTAAAGGAAAAAATCAACAAAGTGAAAAAACAACCCACAGAATGGGAGAGAATATTTACAAACTACTCATCTGATAAAGGATTAATAACCAGACTGATTAATAATCAAACAACTCTAGGAAAAAAAATCTAATAATCTGATTTAAAAATGGGCAAAATATTTGAATAGACATTTCTCTAAATAAGACATACAAATGGCAAACACACACATAAAAACGTGCCTGGCATCATTGATCATCAGAGAAATGCAAATCACAACTATAATGAGATATCATCTCACCCCAGTTAAAATGACTTTTATCCAAAAGTCAGTCAATAACAAATACTGGCGAGATGTGGAGAAAAGGAAACCCATGTACACTGTTGTTGGAAATGTAAATTAGTACAACCACTGTGGAGAACAGTTTGGAGGTTCCTCAAAAAACTAAGAATAGAGCTACTATATGATCCAGCAATCTTACTGCTGGGTATATACCCAAAAGAAAGGAAATCAGTATACTGAAGAAATTTCTGTATTCTCGTGTTTGTTGCAGCACTGTTCACAATAGCCAAGATTTGGAAGTAACCTAAGTTTCCATCAACAGATGACTGAATAAAGAAAATGTGGTACATATACATAATGGCATACTATGTAACCATAAAAAAAGAATGAGATCCTGTCATTTGCAACAACATGGATGGAACTGGAGGTCATTCCGTTAAGTGAAATGAGGCACAGAAAGACAAACTTTACTTGTTCTTTAAGTGAGAGCTAAAAATCAAAACAATTCTGTGGATCTAAAAATCAAAACATTTGAACTCACGGAGATAGAGAGTAGAAGGACGGTTATCAGAGGCTGGGAATGGTAGTGGAGGGGTGGGAAGGAGTTGGGGGTTGTTAATGGATACAAAAATTATATACAGTTGGAAAGAATGAAGAAGACCTAGTAATTAATAGCACAACAGGGTGAATAAAGTCAGTGATAATTTAATTGTACATTTAAAATTAACTAAAAGCGTATAATTGAATTGTCTGTTACACAAAGGATAAATACTTGAGGGGATGGATATTCTATTTTCTATGATGTGATTATTATTGCATGCATATATCAAAGTATCTCATGTAACCCATAAATATGTATACTGTGTACCCACAAAATTTAAAAAATTTTTAAACAGAAAAACATTATGTTTGCTTTGCTGTTGGTATTCTCTTTTAAGCAAATATCTTTTATCCCTATTTTGCTAGGAGTTTGTTTCATATGGATATTAAACTTTAATCAAATGTTCTTACTGCATTTACTGAGATAATCATATTTTTCTCTGTTAATCTATTAATGTGACTCAACATCAGTAGGTTTTTATGATGTTAAACCACTTTTGCATTCTTGGTATGAGTCTTACTTGTTCTTGATACATAATCTGTGTTATACATTGTTGGATTTGGCTTGCTAGTATTAATTTAGGATTTTTTTAGATTATATTGGTATGTGACATTAGCCGTAATGTAACTTTCTAGTTTTCATGAGCATAGTTTTCTAGTATTATCCTTCTCTGGCTTTTGTATTAAGAATATCTGAGCCTCATAGTATAAGTTGGGGAATGCATCTCTTTTTCCTAATGGGATGGTCTGTAAAAAAACAGGATTATCAGTTCCTTGTGTGTTTGATAGAACTTGCCTGTAAAGTAATATGGATCTGGTATTTGTGTGTGTGTGTGTGCGTGCGTTTGTGTGTGTGTGTGTGTGTGTGTGGGTAGACCTTAAATCCTAGAATTGGTTTCTTTAATGATTATGAGACTACTTAGATTTTTCTCATTAAGATTTATACTGTTTTTATAATCATGTCCATTTTTTCTTTCTTAATATTATTTATCTGCATCTACTTTCTTCTTAATTGTTCTTGACAGTAGTTGTAAACATTTTAAGAGTTTTTAATTTTTTGATCTGTCTTTTTTGCGATTTTATGATTTCCGTTCTTTGTTATTTACTTTCTCCTATGTACTTGTTCTCTTTCCATCCTCTGAGTTGGACAATTAGTTCATTAATTTTTGGCCTTTCCTGTTTTCTTTTTTTCTTTGAAAAATTCTATTATAAACACGATGCTTTCATATACATACAGTGATATGGTTACTTACATGCAAGTTAACATACCCATTATCTTACATAGTTACCCCCTTTTTTCTTTGCAAAAGCACATAAAATCTGTCTTAGCAAAAACTCCAGAGTATAATACAATATTTCTAACTATAGTCCTCATACTGTACATTAGATCTCCAGACTTGTTCATCCTACATATCTACTACTTTGTATCCTTTGACTTATATCTCTCCATTTGCTCACCAGCACCACCACCCCACCCTGCTGATCCCTGGTAAGTATTATTTTATTCTCTGTGTGTATTCAGCTTTTTTGTAGATTCCACCTGTGGTTAGGCATGGTCGCTCACGCTCATAATTCCAGCACTTTGGGAGGCTGAGGCGGGCGGGTCACTTGAGCCCAGGAGTTCGAGACCAGTCTGGGCAATGTGGTGAAACCTCTTCTCTACAAAAGAAAAAAAATACAAAAATTAGCCAGGCATGGTGGCATGTGCCTGTAGTCCCAGCTATTCAGGATGCTGAGGTGAGAGAATCACCTGAGCCCAGGGAGGCTGAGGCCTGTAGTGAGCTGAGATCCCACTACTGCACTCCAGTCTGAGTGAGGCCCTGTCTGAAAAACAAACAAGCAAACCCCCACCCCGAGATTCCGCATACAAGTATAATCATGCAGTATTTTTCTGTGTGTGGCTTATTTTGCTTAGTGTAATGTCCTCCGGGTTCATCCATGACAAATGGCAAGGTCTCCTTTTTTAAGGTTGAATAATATGCCACTTTATACACACACACCCCCACATACATGCACCCACATTATTTCTCTATCCACAGACACTTTGGTTGTTTTCATATCTTACCACTGTGAATAATACTTTCTTCTTTATTTTTATTTTTTATTGTTTTTTGAGTTGCAGTCTCCCTCTGTCACCCAGGCTGGAGTGCAATGGCATGATCTTGGCTCACTGCAGCCTCGTCCTCCTGGGTTCAAGCGATTCTCCTGCGTCAGCCTTCCGAGTAGCTGGGACTATAGGCACCCGCCATCACGCCCAGCTAATTTTTGAAATTTTCTTTTTTTTAGTAGAGATGGGGTTTCACCATGTTGGCCAGGCTGGTCTCAAACTTTTGACCTTGGGTGATCCGCTTGCTTTGGCTCCCAAAGTGCTTTAATTATAGGCATGAATCACCACGCCCAGCCTGTTTTGTTTTGTTTTGTTTTTAAAGTATTAAGGTTAGAAGTTTCTGTCTAAATACAACTTTAAATGCTTCCTATGAAGTTATTTACTTATTTATTTTAGAGACAAGATCTTGCTTTGTTGCCTAGGCTGGAGTGCAGTGGCACAGTCATAGCTCACTGTAACCTTGAACTCCTGGGCTCAAGTGATCCTCTCGCCTTGGCCTTCCGGAGTGCTGGGATCACAGGTGTCAGCCATCGTGCCTGACTTGAGTTTTTGATATTCAGTATTTTTATTATGGTCATTTCTCAATATTTAAACATTTCCATTATGCATTTCTGTATAGTCCATGAGTGTTTATTAAGAAGTGTTTAAAATTGTTCAAACAAATGGTTGTTTTGGGGTTAGCTTAATTCTACTCTGTTGAGAGAACATATTCTATATGATATAGATTATTTTGTCTTTGTTGAGATTTGATTTGTGGGTAAAACATGGTTGTTTCATAGAAGGTCCAAGTGTGCTTGAGAATACTGTATATTCTCTTATTGTTGGGTGTATTGTATTAGATCAAATTGACTAATTTTGTTGATCAACTTTTCTGTTTTTTTATTTGCTCAATTATCAGTTATCAAGGAAGGTATATTGAACTCTCCTGGTATGCTTGTAGATTGATCATTTTCTCCTTTTTTGTTGTGTTTTATTTTGAGACAGGGTCTTGCCCAGGCTGGAGTGCAGTGGTATAATCACAGCCCACTGCAACCTCAATCTTCTGGGCTCAACTGATTCTCCCACCTCAGCCTCCCAAGTAGCTGGGACTACAGGCACACACTGCCATGCCTGGGCAATTTTGGTATTTTTTGTAGGGACTGGATTTTGCAATGTTTCCCAGCCTGCTCTTGAACTGCTGGGATCAAGCAATCTGCCCACCTCAGCCCCACAAAGTGCTGGGATTACAAGTGTAAGCTACTGCACCCAGCCAGTTTCTTCTTTTAATTGTATTAATTTTGAGGCTATCTAATTGATATATTTAATCTTAGATATGTTATATATCTTTCGGGTGAATTTTTTCTGGTATCATTTTGAAGTTGTCCTCATGATTTCCAGTAGTGAATTTTGTCTTAAAATATTTTTTGTTTGATGATAATGTGGCTACACCAGCCTTCTTTTGCTTAATGTTTGCCAGGCTTAGAATTTTTCCATCCCTATCCATCAAACTTTCTGTGATCTTGTATAATTTTTTAAAACTGTCGTGTTATATTCAACTAGATTTTTTAAAATCTTACTGATCTCTCACTTTTAACTGGTCATTTTGATCCATTTATATTTATTGTTGTCACTGCATATTTGTGTTATTTTATTTTGTACTTTCTTTTTTTTTGAGACAGTCTCACTCTGTCGCCCAGGCTGGAATGCAGTGGTGCAGTCTCGGCCCACCGCAACCTCTGCCTCTCAGTTGCAGGTGATGCTTGTGCCTCAGCCTCCCAAGTAGCTGAGACTACAGGCATGTGCCACCATGCAGCTAATTTTTTGTATTTTTAGTAGAGATGGTGTTTCACCTTGTTGGCTAGGCTGATCTCGAACTCCTGGCCTCAGGTGATCCTCCCACCTTGGCCTCCCAAAGTGCTAGGATTACAGGCATGAGCCACCATGCCCGGCCTTATTTTGTACTTTCCTTATATCATGTTTTTTCCTTTTTTTTCTTTTTTCTTTTTTTTTTTAATGCATATTTAAACAATTTCTTATTGATACGTATTTGTATATACTTATGGGGTATATGTGATATTTTGTTACATGCATAAATGATTAAGTTAGCATATATGGGGTATCCAGCATCTCAGGCTTTTATCATTTTTATGTATTGGGAACATTTAAGTTCTTTTAGCTATTTTGAAATACACCTTTTTAAATCCTTTTTTCTTCTTTTCCTATTAGATTAAATTTCTCTATTCCTCTCTCTCTCTTTTTTAAATTCTGCTGATTTGGAAGATATACTTTTAATTCTTGTTTTGATGGGTACCCTTAACTGATTTCTTTAACCTTTTTATGGAAATAAAAAAGCACTCTAGGAAAGTGCAGCTATCATAAATTTCACAAGCTGAAATTACTTATGTATCAGCATCCAGATCAAAAAACAGAACATTCCTAGCATGTCAGAAGTCCCCTTTGTGCTTCTTTCTAGTAAGTACTACCCTCGACCCTTTGCAGATAACTGTTGTTCTGACTTCTAGTAGCATGAATTAGTTTTCTCTGTTTTTTTACTGTTCAGTTTATATTCTCATATCTGGCCTTTGTACTGTACAGTTTTGTATTCTTGTGTCTGGCCTCTGTGTTCAACATCAGATTTGTGAGACTCATTTAAATTTTTGTATGTAGTTCATTCTTTCTCATGGTTGCATAGTATTTCATTCATAAATATTACTATTCATTCCAATATTGACAGACATATATTTAAATTTTTAATGTACATATTTGGTTCTAAAAGTTTAAAGTTGGCTGGGCGTGGTGGCTCACACCTACAATCACAGGACTTTGGGAGGCCGAGGCGGGTGGATCACGAGGTCAGGAGATCGAGACTATCCTGGCTAACACAGTGAAACCCCTTCTCTACTAAAAAATTAGCCGGGTGTGGTGGCCATCGCCTGTAGTCCCACCTACTCCGGAAGCTGAGGAGGGGGGGAGGAATGACGTGAACCCAGGAGGCGGAGCTTGCAGTGAGCTGAGATTGCGCCATTGCGCTCCAGCCTGGGGGACAGAGCCCGACTCCGTCTCAAAAAAAAAAAAAAAAAAAACTTTAAAGTTGAAGATATTATTTCCATTGTTTCTGGCTTCTGTTGTTGCTCTTGGAAAGTATTCTAAATTTTAATCCTTCATGGATAATTTGTCTTTTCTCTTGGGCTTTTATAAAGATCTCTTTGTCCTTTGTTTTCTGCAGTCACAACATGTCTAGGTGTGAATTTACTTTTATTGTCCCATTTGAAACTTGTGTTTCTCAATCCGAAGATCCACATCTTTTTTTTTTTTTTTTTTTTTTTTTTTTTAATCTGCCGCCCAGGCCGAAGTACAGTGGTGCGATCTCGGCTCACTGCAACCTCCACCTCCCAAGTTCAAGCGATTCTCCTGCCTCAGCCTCCTGAGTATCTGGGATTACAGGCACATGCCACCACGCCCGGCTAATTTTTGTATTTTTAGTAAAGATGGGGTTTCACCATGTTGGTCAGGCTTGTCTTGAACTCCTGACCTCGTGATCCGCCCACCTCGGCCCCGCAAAGTGCTAGATTATAGGCGTGAGCCACCGTGCCAAGCCCCACATCTTCTATCAGTTCTGGAAAAAAAAAAAAAAAAAAACCTAACCCATTGGTTTCAAATCATAATGGTAACATGGGCAAATAAATGTTTTAAAAAATCACTCTGTTGCTTACCAGTTGTTTACTTTGGGCAAAACATTCAAATGACTTGTGCCTCAGATTTCTCATCTGTGCAATGAGGGCAATACTAATCTCTATTCTTCCTACCTCAGAGAGCAATCTTGGATAGCAAGGAGGAGAATGTACTTGAAATTGCATTGCAAGTTATAATATGCTACACAAATAGTGCAGGATTGAGCTCACTGTAGATGTTCAACAGAATTTATTGAATGAATCTCAATAAATGTTTGTTGAATGTTTAATGAATAAACTGTAAATATTATTTAAAATTTTATTTTTCTCCTTCCCCATCCCCTATAAAAGAAATGCGAGAATATTTGCATCATTCACAGAAATTACCTATGTATACACATAGAATGTATATGAAAAATCACTAGGATGATTTAGACATAAAATGAAATTATATTCAGCTCCCAATGCTGTTGATTTTCTAAAATATAAGCCATTGTCTCTACCATTGGTAGTGTTTAATGTCTGTAAACTACTGTTGTTCCTTTTGTCTGTACTCTGTACCAGCCATCAGATATGTGTGTATTCTTGTCTTAGTGTTCATTTTTTAATGAATTAATGTATTTCCTGCCTCTCTAATTAGATTTTGTGGAGATGGGCTAGTAGAAAGTTCATGGGTTTAAAATTAGGCAGATCTGGAACCAGATCTTGACTTTTCCATTTCCTGACCTGTGACATTAGGCAAGTAGCTTTGGTTTTCTCATCTTCTGTTTACTTTTCTGAAAAGTAAGAGATTAATTTAGTTATGGATTCCCTGCCATGTGAATAGTGTTCTTTTAGGAGTTTGAATGACTTAATTTGTATCCTTGTAGCAACCTTGCAATATAGATGTTATTATTCTTTTATAGGTAGGGAACTTGGTACTCAGAAAGGTAACTTGCCCAAGGTCATAAAGCTAGTATGCATTATAACCAGACTTTTAACCTGGGGTGTCTGATTATAAAGTCTGTCTCCTCACTAATATCTGAGAAGGTGTTTAGCACAGTTGACACTCAGTTAATATAGGCTCTTTTTTAGTGGAGTGATAATGTTTTATAATTTTCTAACACTTGACATTTTTCCGTGTACATAGTAGGCACTTCTTCACCAATTGCTTATTGGCTCTGTTTATGCTGCTGTTGTTTTATTCACTGAATGTTCACTTTTTAGCCAAAGGGAAAGGACACTCCCAAACCAGAGTGAATATTAATGCTGCCTTGGTTGAGGATATAATCAACTTGGAAGAGGTGAATGAAGAAATGAAGTCTGTGATAGAAGCACTCAAGGATAATTTCAATAAGACTCTCAATATAAGGACCTCACCAGGTTAGTGACTGAACCAGTGTTCTGGGGAGGGATGTAATGGAAAGAGCATGAGTTTGGCAG
Organism: Theropithecus gelada; assembly: GCF_003255815.1. NCBI lineage: Eukaryota > Metazoa > Chordata > Mammalia > Primates > Cercopithecidae > Theropithecus > Theropithecus gelada. The sequence goes on along the minus strand of NC_037683.1, from coordinate 18,559,254 downwards.
AGTTGAGTTTTAGTCCCAGCTTTACCACTTACTAACTGGTGGCCATGGGCAGTTACTTTAGTTTCCTGGTCCTCTGTTTTCTTGTTTGATTCTTAACTTACAGCTTTGGGGTGAGAGTTAAAATAAATGAGGTAACATATATTATGGTTCTAGCACAGTGCCTGGCGTGTAGTTAACACTACGTTTATTTATCCATGCAGCAAATTTTTGTCTACTGTGGAACTAGGCATTGTGCTAGTGCATAGTAGTGAACAAAAATAGGTATTGTCTTTGCTATCATGGAATTATACTCTCAAAAAAATGAGATTTTTATTTTGAATGTACTATAAACACATCTAGGTAGTATCATAGTAACTGACGTCTTTGGTCCGATTTTTCCAATTTGTCCTGTTTGGCAGTTCTTATCCCTTACTGGGAACCAAATGGATACAGACCTGCCCACGTGAGGCATTTCTGTACCCCTGAGCTTGACCAGGAATATTCCGTTTGGGTTAATAACTTCCTGAAAGGGGCTTTTCTAAGTGGGAAATGTCAGAACTGTCTAGGCGAACTGTTTGCAGATGTGATGGAGAAGTGAGTTGTCAGCTGATGGTTCAAGCAGGCAGGAAAAATCCAATTGCTGTTAAATTAGCCTTTTGCAAATTGTCATCATCCTAAAGTCAAACCTGGGACCCCCCTCTGAAGGTACCTGTGGGAGCTTGGGCTGCTTGTACTCACGTCTTGATTAGGGTAGTTCATAAGAAAACTAGAAATAGTTCGCTCTTAAGAAAACCAAGTGAAAAATACAGCTCCACTTATAAACACTATCAGAAACATACCGAGTTCAGAGATGAGATCCAATGTGAAACTAGAAGACCATTCCCGTCATTTGTCAACCTTTGGGCTGGGGCATTTCTGCCTTTGCTGACAGTAGAGCGTGCCATTCAATCTCTCTCAACTGTTTATTTTAAACTTGCTTATTATTTTAGGTATGAAACTGATAAAGTGCTCTGTCTCCCCTGTGCTTTCTGGCCTGTTAACATTCTGCAGCCGAAACCAGAGAGCGGTTTGAGAGGAGCTCAGGGAGAAATGTGATACTTAAAATTAGCCAGCAAGCTCCACTCTTGTTGAACTTAAAAAGATGATGGGCCTGGAAAGAGGTTGGGAGTGTAATTTGTTAAATGTTAACCTCTGAGAAAATGAGGGGCAGGAATGAGGCTGAGGGAGATTCTCGCTGGGGACAGATTGAGGGAAAAGGATTTGATGCATTATGTCGATATGGATTTAGGAATGGTAACCACCACAATTGCATTCTGAAAAGTCTGTGTGGGGACTTCTGTGGCAAAGGATCTTATGGCAAATCAGGAAGACTGAATTAAGATCCATTTCAAAAGGCCTCCTGTTGGTATTTCCTCTTTCCTTTCTCTTCAGGATTATGTTTGTATAATGTTCTATATAGAACTTTGGGCCATGAAGAGACTGGATGAAACAGACTAAATTTAGCTAGTCTCTTTTGCCAGATTCTTCCATTTTATCTTTAATTACTGTTTGAACCAACGGGTACCCCCCTACATTTTCCTCTTTCTCACAGCAATTTCTATCTCCCAGATAACTGACACCTTTTAACAGTTGTCTAGATACAGGTTTATTTGTTTATTCATTGTTGTCCTCTTCCCTTTCATCCATCCATGCATACATTCATTTATCATCAAAGCATTATTGAACACGTTTTCTGTGCTGATTAATATGTGCTGTTGATACAGAGAGAAAATATATTGTCCCCACCTTCCAGGAGCCTAGAACCTGATGTGAAGGGTCAAACAAGTAAATCAGTATGTATAAAACCATACAGCAAAGCTGAGTGGTGAAGACCAAATGACTTTGGAGTTGGTCAGACCTGGGTTTGAATTCAGGCTCCATTAAGAGCTGTTGTCATCTTGGGCAAGTTACTCTGTATGCCTCAAGTTTTCTTGTCTGTAAGATAGAAATAATAACTATCTCATAGAGTTAATATGATATTAACAGCAAATACATTATAGAAAGCATTTATCATGATGTCTTGCTCATAGGAAGTTTTCAGTAAATATAGAGAATTGTCATTATTATGGAAATGTGCTCGGATGCTGGGGGCTTATAAAAGGGGTTTGTAATCCAGCCTAGGAGGTGAGACAAGATTGCTGAGATTAGATGCCACTGTATCTGACTGTTAAGGAATGAGCAGAATTTATCTGAACAGAGAAGAGTGTTTGCAGTAGAAGGAAAAATATATGCAAGGGTCCTGAAGCAATTCAGAACAGAGTTTAATTAGAGAATATTAGAGTATATTAGAGAAATTAAAACACAGAATGTCAAGAAGTAATAATAGCATTTACTGGGACACAGTTTAAGTGCTTTTCCTACGTTCTGCCATTTAATCTTCATAAAAACCCTATGAAATGTAAGTACAGTTTTTTTTTTTTTTGAATCAGAGTCTCGTACTGTCTCCTGGGCTGGAGTGCAATGGCGTGATCTCTGCTCACTGCAACCTTCTTCTCCCGGGTTCAAGTGATTCTCCTGCCTCATCCTCCCAACTAGCTGGGATTTCAGGCGCCTGCCACCATGCCCAGCTAATTTTTTGTATTTTTAGTAGAGACGGGGTTTCACTGTTTTGGCCAGGCTGGTCTCAAACTCCTGACCTCGTGATCCGCCCACCTCAGCCTCCCAAAGTGCTGGGATTATAGGCGTTAGCCACTGTGCCCGGCGAGATATAAGTACAGTTTTTATGTCCCATTTAGAAATCAGGAAACAGAGGCCAAGAAGGCTGAAGGAATCTACCCATGGTCACACAATCAGAAAGTGGCAGAGTTGGTATTTGAACTCAGGTCATTGGTCTTCAGAGTAACAAAGACTTTTACCATTATACCTCCTGGACTTTTCCAGGTTGAAGCCACTGGTGTCAGCAACCTTCTGTCTCATGATGACATTGAATCTGGTTGAGTATCTCAAATCAGATCTTTGGGCCACAGTATGGTACTGCATTATTCTAACAACATATTGCCAGGACAACTCCAATTTGTTTATAAGACTCCTTCCCCCACTTTTCCCTTTGTGTCTCAGAATGAGCCATCCTTGAGTGGTTCCTACTGTGAATGGTAAGGTTTTTCTTCTAGTTCTCATTTGCATAGGAAATAAGGGAGTTTGAGTAATGCCTCTTTTCCATCTGTAACTGTAGCTTTATTGCTTGCCTTCTTGCCATTTTTGAAAATTTTTCCCAGGGTTTTCCAGAATTTAGATGCAGACAAAGATTATATCCAGGATAACAGGAAAATGTTAATAGTTTTGTTGTTGTTGTTGTTTTGTTTAATGAGCTAGTTTCTAAAGGGGATCTAAGTACCACAGTGAAGGGTCGTATAAGCAAATGGTTCCAAATCTGGCTGTGTCAGAATCATGTGGTGAACCTAAAAAAAAAATTACAGGCTTCCCCAAATCACAGGCTCTGAAGCCTCTACAGAATCAGGATCTCTTTGGGGTGGGGCCCAGGAATCTAATTTTCAAAGCTCCCTGGTGATTCTGATGTACAGCCGGGTTTGAGTTCCATTTGTAAGGGAAAGAGCCTTGATTGAAATCAGAATTAAGCATACCTGAGTTTGGGTCTTGGCACTTGTTTTTCCTTTTGTCACCCCTGTGATCTTGGCCTGTTTATTCTTCCCAAGTCTTATTTTCTCATCTGTAAAGTGGGAGTAATAATGCAGTGTTACAGGGTCGTTGTAAGGACTAAAAGGGATAATAAGAGTTACCAACTTTAATGCATATTTTTTGGTGTTTATTGTATACTCCATTGTTTATATTTAGTTAGACTCCTTTAGCTGCAGTCCTCACTCGAATCCTCTAAGGTAGTTATTTTTTGACTGAGTTGGAAACCAAGGCACAGAGAAGATAAGTAACTCACCCGAGGTTTCATAGCAAGTAAATGGCAGAGTTGCTTGTGAGGGTGATCAGCTGTTTCCAGTTTTAGTTCAAAAAGCCCTGTCACAGAAAATTCTTCAGCTCCAGGCAAACCAGGATGGTTGGCCACCCTAGTTGCTGGTGAGGAATTCCAACCTAGTTCTGTCAACATTTCAAGCTTTTTCTATCACAGAATACTGCTGTTCCTGTGAAAGCCCCTTGTACACTCTTGTCACAATGGTAAGAATCCCTAAATGTTTGTTGAATCTGAATTATTATTATTGTTTTGAGACAAGATCTCACTCTGTTGCTCACGGTAGAGTGCAGTAGCCAGTACAGCTCACTGTAACCTCTACCTCTTCGGTTCAAGTAGTCCTCCCACCTCAGCCTCATTGCTGAGTAGCTCGTCTTCCAGGCACACGCCACCATGCCTGCTAATTAAAAAAATATTTTTGTAGAGATGTGGTCTTGCTGTTTTGCCCAGGTTGGTCTCAAACTACTGCCCTCAAGCATTCCTCCCACTTCACCCACCCAAAGCTCTGGGATAATAGGCATGAGCCACTGCATCCAGCCTGAATCTGAATTAGATAGAGACTTAGATTTGGGGCTACTAAGGTTCTTTGGAATTCTAAAACTGTATAATTTTTCTTCTAGGATCCCTTGACAAGATTGCTGTGGTAACTGCTGATGGGAAACTTGCTTTAAACCAGATTGGCCAGATCTCCATGAAGTCGCCACAGCTGATTTTGGTGAATATGGCCAGCTTCCCAGAGGTAAGGTGGCCTTGCTAAAATCTCTCTCCATGGTCTCTTTTGGAATGGAGGAGACTGGGTCATATCAGGAGGAAGTAAGTGTTCCTTCAGCTTAGAATGAAACAAGAGAGAAGACATAATAAAGAGAACTTAAGGATAAGGCAAAGCTCTTTTCCCGTTGCCAGATTCCTTTTCTGTTAAACATAAATGCTACAGAGGCTAGGTAAGTTGTTTGAATACCCAAACGGGTCCCATCTAAGAAAAACAATACTGGAGATGCAGTGATTGGTGTTTGGCCAGCGTGGAAAGGTTCTGGTGACCTGGAGAGCCTGTGCCTTGTCTGAGTGGAATGCCTCTGCCCAGCTCCTGCTGATCATTGCCAGGCAGAATGTAGGCCTGGTAATCAGCGTTACCTGATACTACGATTTTTGTTTCTAGAAGCTAGTAACACACATTTTAATGTCACATCTTTATTCTTTAAATATTGATGACTAATTCCATTTTTTTTTTAAGACTATGAGGCAAATAAAACCATATTTTAGTGGGGCAAATGTGGCCTGAGGGCCACCAATTTGTGACTTCTGCATTAGTATTTGGAGTAGACCCTCCAGGAAGTCCTTTTATACTAGACTGACCATTGCAGAATATTGCATGGAACACTCTGCTTCCATAATTGGAAGGTGGGTTGTATTAGGTCATTGCATCGTTGAGGCTTTATGATTTTAAGTATAGTTGAGGAAGGTAATTGGCCTTTTTGTTATTGGTCCACTAGGAATTGGCCTGGATTAGGAGTCCTAGAGTACCTGGAATCGGGTGCCATCTCTACCACCAACTGGCTTTTTGACCTTGGGCAAGTTGCCTCACTCTCTGGGCCTCCATTTCCTCATCTGCTAATATGAGGTGAAGGAATCCTCCTGTTCTTATTGTCTGTTTCAGTAGTTGTATTCCAAAGTCATAGACCAACGTTGGACCTGTTGGATTTGACAAACTAGGCTAGAGGTAGGAGACAGGGAACGCCCTTACTGTGAACACACAGTTTCAAATCAAGGGGCTCTGATAGCTAATGGGCCAGGCACACCTGTGAGGGTGCTGTTACCACTCCCCTACTCCATTCTCCAATACTACAACCAGAATGAGTTTTTGAAAAATATATATTGTGCCAGGCATGGTGGCTCACACCTGTAATCCCAGCACTTCGGAAAGCTAAGGTTAGAGGATCACTTGAAGCCAGGAGTTCAAGGCCAGCCTGGGCAACATAGTGAAACCCTGGCTCTACAAAAATTTCAAAAATAAAAAAATTAGTGAGGTGGGTTGGCCTGTAGTCCTAGCTACTCAGGAGGCTGCAGTGGGGGGATCACTTGAGTCCAGGAGTTTGAGGCTGCAGTGAGCTATGATCATGCCATTGCACTGCAGCCTGGGTGACAGAGCAAGATCTTGTATATTAAATAAATAAGTAAAAAAATGTACATATAAAAGATTTTGTCATTTGTCATTCCCATGCTTTGCATTTATTGGTGGCTCCCAGCAATCTTTAAGAAAAAGTCCAGAATCCTCACTGTGGTCTAGATGGCTTTGCTTGATCTGGCCTCTGTCTTTTCAGTTTTGCCAGTCTTGTGCCACTGTCATCCTTGTGCAGTGCTTTAGCCGCACTGGTCTTTCAGTTCCTCAGACACACCAAACCCTATCATCCTTAGAGCCTTTGCATATCCTGTTCCCATTGCATGGAACGCTGTTGCATGACTAATTGCTACTTATATTTTGGATCATGGCTTAAATGTCACTTCTTAGAGAAGCCTTTCCTGACCTCTCCAATTGGAATTATTCCTCCACACTAGGTTCTCCTATACAGCACAATTCTTTTTCTTTATTGTACTTATTACTAGTATACATTTGTGTATGCATTTATTTGTCATCTCACTTTTACTAGAGTGTAAACTTGGAATGTAGGAATGTCTAATTTGCTCATGTGTCCAACACCAAACACAGTGCCTGGCACATGGAATCATTTGGTAAATTTTCCTCGAATGGATGAATACCTGTTATTAGGTTGATAAAAGGGAGGCACCCATTCCTGGTGTTACTGAGGAACAGAGAAATTGATGAAAAGGGAGCTGTCAACTCTTTCTCTTTCTGGCCCCCTCTGAACCACTGAGGCCTCTCCTCCTTGTTCATCTAATCCCATAGGCACTGCGGGCCAATTTAGGGAATAGCCTCCTAATTACACAGCTTGAAGACCTCATCAGGCAGATTGCTTTTTCAGAGCCAGCCACTTCTTTTATTAAATAGAAAATGGCATTCACAGAAGAAGCACCTGATTGGCCACCAGAGCATCTTACGAAGCAGGAGGAGATATTAACAGCTTAATTTTTTCTTAGGAAGTTGGGGTATATCTTCATTTTTCAACTCAAGACATCTTTGCCATTTGTTCAAGTTAGAATTCCATGGGTTTTGGAAAAATCCTTACAAGTATATCAGTAGAGAGGTTCATTTACAGGGACAGAATGAGGAAGTGTGAGTTACATTGTCTTTTGAATTCCTTTATCTCATCTGTTGTACATACTAAACAAATAGCTCTAACTAAAAATTTCCTTCCTCCAGCTTAGAAGCTGACCATAGAGTACCCAGGTTCATGGCTTTAAAATGCTGAGCTAATCCTCTCTGTGTTTATGTAATTTCTTTCTGTTTCACATACAGTTGGCTTTCTTTCCAAACCCGAGCATTTCCGTGTCACGCTGTAGTGACACGATGCAGATTTACATGCATAATCGTTTTGAATGCATTAAAGACAGAAAACTGTGTTGCATTTGTTTAACATGTGTCCTGCTTGATAAATGATACACATAGTTGCTGCCTTCCATAAACTTGCCTGCAGCTAGAGTTAATGATGGGAAAGAAAAGAAGGGAATAAAAACCACAGCATGATTTGAATAAAACAAGGCAAATGAAAAAAATAAAAAATAAAAAAAAACCACACACAACTCTGCAGGCTCCATTATTGCTCTTGTGGAAGGAAGAAAATGAATGTGTATTGATTGTCTCCTTTGTCACTAGTCTCTTTCTCATATTTTGTTCCATATGATCAGTACAGGTACTCTGTAAAATTAGGCATTATTTATTCATTTTATCGATGAGGAAACTGAGACTCAAAGGAGTAAAATATCTCCACTAGGTTCACACTGTTGTGACAGAGCCAGGATTTGAACATATCTCTGTTGGACATGAAAAAGCCTATGCTCCTTTCACCATTCATTCATTAATTCAGCACATATTTTTTGAGTCCTTACAAGTGATTGGTTTCTATTTGAGGTGCTGGGAATTCACTGATTATTAAGACAGACTATGTGTCTACTTTCTTAGACTTGACTTTACATTGGGATATGAAGAAAATGGAAGGTCAGTAATTGATACGGCACTAGCAGAGTTGACTTGAATCCAAATTCTCAAGGACTTGTTCACCTGTCTACAAAAGTCCTATTTTTGTTGTTGTTGTTGTTGTTACTTAGCACAGATTAACTTAGAATAACAAAGGCAGACACTACTGATTGATCACATCACTCTTCTCTGCCTGACCCCAGATGAGATTTGTGATCTTTCTCAATACACTACTGCAAGCAGCCACAACCAGTTAGTTATGTCATTTGAGAGCAACCTGTTTGCCCTATGATACTGTGGAGCATCCTTTCCTTGAAGGGATGACACATAAGAGATGGAAAGTCTATAGGAACGTATGCCTCTTAGTCTGAACTAAAGAGTTTTTCAGATGTCATAGGAGAACATGACTAATTCCCTGAGGTTCTGTGTTGTACCATGTCAAAGGAAAAAATATGTAGAATTCAGTAGTTTTCTTTGTAAAATAAAACTTTGAATCACGATTTTTCTGAATATGAAAAGACACAGAAAAGTTGAAGTATAAAATAAGATTTTGAGCCGTTATATAGATGAGGTAAAGGAAATGAGTTTTTCTAATAGATCTGAACCAAATCACTAATATATTCAATCAACAAGCTTTTACTGAGCACTTACCATGTACCTGGCACTCTAACTTTTACTGGGAAGATGTAAATATTGAGGCATAATTCCTGCCCAGCTTGGTGTCAGTAGTCGGTGCCCTCGTGCCTATAGGGGAAGGTTGTATGGAAATACTTGGGTCAGCTTGTGCAAGGCAGGTAGTGGTGATGGGGTATTATAGTAATGATTATCAGTCATTCATGAGAAGCTATAGTAGAGGATTGAAAGACTTGAGATTGGATTACCCCTTCATAGTGGAGATTCTCTCTTTATTGTTAGCTTTAGACTGTGTGGTTTTTTTTGTTTTTTCTTTTTTAAGGAAGATGACATTTATTTTGCAGAGAAAAATTAATTTTATTTCTTTATTCAGCTCTTTTATTACCTTGATTATAACCTTTATACTGCAAACGTAATTCCAAATTAAATTTGGCTGTTTAAGAAAAAATCAGGCCAGGCATGGTGGGTCACGCTTATAATGCCAGCACTCTGGGAGGCTGAGGTGGGCAGATCGCTTGAGCCCAGGAGTTTGAGACCAGCTTGGGCAACATGGTGAGACCCCATCTCTATAAAAAATACAAAAACTAGCCAGGTGTAGTGGTGTGGACCTGTAGTCCCAGCTCTTCTTTCTTTTTTCCCTCCCGCAGCTACTTGGGAGGCTGAGGTGGAGGGTCACCTGAGCCTGGGAGGTCAAGGCTGCAGTGAGCCGTGATTATGCCACTGCACTCCAGCCTGAGTGCCAGTGTGAGACCCTGTCTCAAAAAAAAAAAAAGAAAAAAAGAGAAGAAAAATCACATCCTTAATGTTATAATTATTGAATGCGTTGAACTTGGGATCTAGAAAAAAGTAAAGGCAGAGCAGCATCATTGGATTAAATCCCTGTTCAATCTCCTCTTAACTCTGCCAGTAACTGGAAGTTTGATGGATGGGGGTCCTCAAACCATCTCTCTTGGGCTGTCAGGGAAGACCATGTCTACTCTTGGGGGTGTGACCCTATTCTACAAGTTCCTGTTCACATAATGAAGAGACTTGGTTACGTCAGAGATCCCTTCCAGCTCTGATAATCTGTGGCCAGAGGTACTATTTTAAGAATGTACTGCCGGGCGCGGTGGCTCACGCCTGTAATCCTGGCACTTTGGGAGGCCAAGGCGGGTGGATCACGAGGTCAGGAGATCGAGACCATCCTGGCTAACACAGTGAAACCCCGTCTCTACTAAAAATAAAAAAAATTAGCCGGGCGTGGTGGTGTGCGCCTGTAGTCCCAGCTACTCGGGGGCTGAGGCAGGAGAATGGCGTGAACCTGGGAGGCGGAGCTTGCAGTGAGCCGAGATCGCGCCACTGCACTCCAGCCTGGGCAACAAAGCGAGACTCCGTCTCAGAAAAAAAAAAAAAAAAAAAAGAATGTACTATTTTAGGTAGTGGCCACAATATGTTACATTCTGTGTACAGCCTCCCAAGAGGATTCTGCGTGTGTATGTGGAAGTTCTGGTTTGTCTTTGTGACCTTATAGTAATACCTCAGGTAGCTGTAGCAATAAGGTTATATAAAAATGAAATGAATGAGTTTTATGGGCAGAGAACCTAGAAAAGTAAAATAGGTGTGTATCAACCCCCATTCATTTAAATTAGAAAGTCTAGGAGGAGCTCAAGTGCAGGAATTGGCCTTTGAATCCAAGTGATGTGGATTGGCTCTGGTCAAGCCTAAAATTCTTTTGAAAATATCAGAGGCTTTATTTTCATGAATTCCACATTGTCATGCCAATGAAAGGATCTCTCTTACACACTGCTTTCTTGTTATTCTTTAGGATTACATACCAGGTGTAGTTATAATGTTGCTTGAGTGTGAGGTGAGGCACTTTGGGAAATGAGTGTGCCAGTGTGCCAGCTGGCCCATTAGTGAGCAAACTTTCAGAGAAGCCCCTGAAGGATGTTGGGCAGGATAGCAGTACCTCAGCTATATGAGGACATCAACTCCACCTTGTTTGGGGGTTTTATGCATTCTTACCTTTGTATAATAAATGTATATAATATGTTTATATAACTGCTCTTGCCTGAGTATTACTATGTGCCAGGCACAGAGCAAGATGCATCGCTCATGTTATTTCACTACCTCTCTGAGGTTTAGGTGCTACATGGTCTCAGATGACAAAATATAGGTACAGAGAGGTTAACCATGTGCCCAGGGTCACATGGTTACCAGCACTGGGATTTGAACTGAGATCTTTCTGACTCCAAAGCCCATGCTTTAAGCTAGTATACCACACTACCTTTGCGGGAGCATATACCAGCAGAGATTCATTTTGCATTCCAAAATATGAGTGAGTTTGGTGTGAGTACAGATGTGAATGAGTTAAATTTATTTACTCATTTCAAATCGGCACTGGTATATTTTGAGTGTAAAATGTCAACTGGATTTTTTTACGTATGAAATCTTTCATCTGACTTTACACCAATCTTTGCAGAGACCAGCCCCCCTCCCTTGAGGATTTATTGTGGTTTTGATCTGTGTTGCCTCAAACCATTGAAATCTTTTCAAAGAAGCAGAGCTGTTTTCTTTTTATTTTTTCTTCTTTCTTTTTGTTCCTCCTGCAGTACAGTGGTACCAGGAGTGGACATAGTTTGCTATTCAGCTTGATCAAAGCACTCTACACCAATGTAACTTCCTGATCTTGCTGGTAACAGAACTAAATGTTTCCATGTTCTGCCAAGATGGGTTGCCAGTTATCGACAGAGGGCTTGCATCTGGTAATAATTATTTACTAATTCTGTTTACCTTTTGATCTGGTTTTCAGTGTACAGCTGCAGCTATCAAGGCTATAAGAGAAAGTGGAATGAATCTGAACCCAGAAGTGGAAGGGACGCTAATTCGGGTGCCCATTCCCCAGTAAGTTTGGCTGAAATTCACATATTTTAATGAAATGGAGTGGTTGTCCTTGGAAGGAAACCAGCAAACACCCTACTATACCATTAGGCCAATAACATACCTTGCCTGCACCTTTCACCCTGGCAAACATCTTTTGAGATCACTTTACTAATTCAGAAATACTTATTGAGTGTCTGTTATGTACTAGATGTGAGGTTTGCAACAGTAAGCTTGAGAATTTGTTGTCGTTACATACTTTACATTCTGGTTGGGAGGGTAGGACAAATAAATAAAGTCATTCCAGATAATGACATGCCATGAGGCAAGAAAAGGCAGTGGGAGCAAATAGGGAGTGACTTGGTAAGGATGATGGTGGCAGGGGCACCTTTAGCCTGAGAAGACTGTTTATAGAGGTAACGTTTTTGCTGAGAGCTAAATGATGAGAAAGAACCAGCCTAGGGGAGAGCATTTTGGGCAGAGTGAACAGCAAGCACAAAGGCCGCAAGTCTGAAAAGACCTTGACACTGGTAGTCTCTAACTTATATTCTTTGAAGAGCTATTTTTTTTACATTAGTCCTTGCTAGTTGAAGAATTTTAGGCATGAGAACAGAATATTGTTAGTTATATAAATATATAGAACTTAAAGTTTTTTTTTTTTTTGAGACGGAGTCTCATTCTGTCACCCAGGCTGGAGTGCAGTGGCGTGATCTTGGCTTACTGCAAGCTCCACCTCCCAGATTCACACCATTCTCCTGCCTCAGCCTCCTGAGTAGCTGGTACTACAGGCGCCCGCCACCACGCCCGGCTAATTTTTTTAGAATTTAAAAGTTTTAGGTGAATAAAAATAAAATGTTCATTTTTAAATTAAAAAAAGAAGAGAAAATACAAGACTTTGGCCTTTTTGAGAAAGAAAAAAGTCAGTGTGTGCGAAATGCAGGGAGAGGGTGGTAGGAGAGGAGGTTGGACTAGTCACTAGAGGCTGATGGTTTAGTCTTTGTAAGTCCTGGTGAGTGTTTGGGCTTTATTCTCATTGTGATGCGAAGTCAGTGGAGGGATTTAAGCAGGGGAGTGACCTGATCTGATGTTGACTATGTGAGGGTCTCTCTGGCTGCTGATTTAACAAATGGACTGTAGGGGGACAAAGTGGACACAAGGAAAACCGTCAGGAGGCTCCTGCAGCAGTCCAAGTGAGACACATCTTCTCTGATTCCATAGCAAAATATTTAAATCCCTATTCCTACACAGTGCCTCATATATAACAAGGCCCAAATAAGTGTTGAATTAACTTGTTCAGTCTTTCAGCAAGTATTTATTAAGCACTAATGGCATACCAGATACTTTCTTAGCTGTTGGAATATAGCAGTAAACAAAAGAAACAACAAAAAGTCCCTCTCTTCCTCGGGCTTCCCTAATAGTTGCATAGGCACAGTAAATAAGTACGTAATGGAATGTCAAGTGATAGTAAGGACAATGAAGTAAAAAAAGCAAAGTAAGGGGATAGAGAGACTTGGGGCTTTTATTATGGATAGGGAGGGTCATGAAGAAAGGGACATTTGAACAAAGACCTAATGAATGAAGCTTCCAGATAACTAAAAGGGAAATGGAGTTGAACACTAGTTGAGTGTCTTTTTGTGCCACGCATTATCCTGTATTCCTTTACGTATATTGCCTCATTTGTCTTTAATCCCTGTAAAGTAGGTTTTTTCCTAGGCATGGAAGTTTAGGCTCGGAGAGGTAAAGTCATACCTTTGAGGCCACACAGCTTGTGTGGAAGCCACACAACTTGTGCCGCAGCTTGGACCCAAACCCAGTTTTAGATGATTCCAAAGCCTCATGATGTACCTACACCCATTCAAACAACAAGAATCAATCCCAACATGGGGAGTTCAGAAACTTCCCACACTGAACTTTTTCCTGCCTCATGGCCAGAAAATAGCTGTCTTGTTCCGTTGTGCTCTCAGTACTCTGTGAGGCTGAATTAACACTCTGCTTTGAAATCATGTGAATTGGGAACAATATAACTTAATGTTTAAGAAGCAGATAGACCTGGATTCAAGTCTTCCTGCTTGAACCAGATAGTTCGAGTTTGTTTGGCAAGTTCATTGATTTGCTCAGTGAATATTCCGAGAATGTATATGTGCCAGGCTCTGTGCTGGGGATGTATAGACGTGATGTATGCCTTCATGGAGCTCACAGGCTGTGTGCCAGGTCCCTTGTTTGTATTGCATCAAGCTTGTGGAAATTACTAGGACCCACATTTATAGATGAAAAACGTGAAGTTCAGAGAAATTAAGGGACTTGCCTGAGATCACCTGACAAGTAAATGGCAGTCAGGATTTGAAGCCTGAGTTTTTCTGTTAACTTTCTCCTGTATTTTCTGTGTAGATGCGTAATTCTGGAAAGTGCTAAAGGTACGCATGGACATTAGAAGCAAGATTTACAAGGGTAGTAGGTAGTACTCAGTGGGTTTATTTTCTAGTTTTTGCTGTCCTGTTTGTGAAACCTCGGACAGCCACTTAACCGCCCTGAGCCTTGGTTTCCTCACATATCAGATGAAGGGATTATTCTTAGTGGCCTGCCAGGTCCTTTCTGAAGCTCCAAAATTCTATGGGGCTATGAATTTGTGCTACTAAATGCTCATTGCTGATTTAGATTCTTCTTAAGGTGACCCAGTTGTGTATCACATTTTTCTTTCAAAGATCTGGTTGACAACATGCATTTCTGCAGCCCCACAGGAGTAAATGATCACTGTTGGTGCATTGTATGTAAGTTTGAAAGATCAGTGAGTTTAACTCGAATTTCTAAAGATATGAGGATCTGTTACATTTTTTTTTACATTATTTTATTTTGGTTAATGGGTGTAATCCAAGAGAAAGTTGATGGACCAAAACCGTCTGCTCCTGCAAACCTCATTTTTTATATACTTTCTTCCCTTTGACAAGGTAGTGGGGTCATGAGGCCCCTTACTGAATTATAACGTTTGGTAGTTTTCCAGATAAAAAAATGAATGATCTGTTCTTTATTATGGAGGCTGTGTCATGTGAGAGGATAAAGGTTGATTTATAAGTAAGAGGATCAAGGTTTTTATTTGGTTTTAGCAGTGACTCCCATATGACTCTGGGCACATTGCCCTAGCTGTTTGCTGCCTTCTAGTTCCTTATTTGTAAAATAGGTTAGTGCATAATGATAAGCAGAGATGTGGTGAGGTTAATAGAGAAAATAAATTAAGTGGTATGATTTCCTTAAACTATATAAACATACTTCAGTAAACTTTTAATTTTCTACATGTTATATAATTTTAGGAGAAAAGGAAGGAGGGAGGAAGGGAACTAATAGGTTGAGCACCTACTATGTGCCAGGAATGGTTAGGTGCCTTACATATTCGGGAAAGCAGAAAAGTTTAATGGTTAAATTTTGCGTTTAAATTTTGCATTGGTGTCACATAAGCATGAAATTGAGTTCCAGCACTTCCTGCTCTTTGGCTGTGTGACAGTGGCACCTGTCTCTGCCTCTCTGAATCTCAGGCAGCTTGTCTGTGAAATGATAATTTGCAGGACTTGCCATATATGCTTATTGGGAGATTTCAGTGAGATAATGTACATGAAGTTTTTGATGCTTAGTAAGCTCTCAATTAATGCTAGCAAATATGCTATTTCAATCATCCCCTTTCACAAATAGGAGCATCTTTCCTTTTTAGGGATGAAGAAAATGAGATTCAGAGAGGTGAGGCATTGGTTCTGGGTCACACAGCTGGTAATTGACAAAGCTGTGAGGAGGAAAACAACACATCAAATCTTAAGTTGGAACTTTGATGGGTAGGGGAAATAGGAAGCATACATTCTTAGGATCAGTTTCTTTTTTTTTTTTTTTTTTGAGATGGAGTCTCACTCTGTCGCCCAGGCTGGAGTGTAGTGGTGCAATCCTGGCTCACTGCAGCCTCTGCCTGCTGGGTTCAAGCATTTCTCCTGCCTCAGCCTCCCAAGTAGCTGCAATTACAGGCGCCCGCCACCATGCCTGGCTAATTTTTATATTTTTAGTAGAAACGGGGTTTCACCATGTTAGCCAGGCTGGTCTTGAACTTCTGACCTCAAGTGACCCACCCACTTTGGCCACCCAAAGTGCTGGGATTACAGGTGTGAGCCACTGTGCCCAGCCTCTAAGATCAGTTTCTGATGATGAAAGTTTGAGTTTAGTTCTAGGAAAATTTGCCTCCTCTGATTGATCCTGATTCTTCCACTGCCTAATGATAGTCTGTAGGTTTGCTTTTTTGACTTAACTCTGGATACCCAGAACTAAATTTTATTTTCAATGGAAACAGATCTCACCTATTACCTCACCCTCATTACATTCCTCTGATTCTCATATTCTTATTTAAATGAGTCTACTGAGTATGTGACTCTTAACTATAATCTGCCTCTGATCTTTTGGGGAAGTAGGTAGAAGATAAGTCCTAA
Source organism: Theropithecus gelada (assembly GCF_003255815.1). Taxonomy (NCBI): domain Eukaryota; kingdom Metazoa; phylum Chordata; class Mammalia; order Primates; family Cercopithecidae; genus Theropithecus; species Theropithecus gelada. The sequence goes on along the minus strand of NC_037683.1, from coordinate 18,543,278 downwards.
CTCAGTAACAGTCAGGCTTGGAGCTTGAGTGGTCCTTATCACCAAGTCCTCTTTTTACAGCCTCTGAGACTCAGCTCTGCGTGGCTGTATGTGAGGTTTTTTTTTTTTTTTTTTTTTATCATGGCTATCTCCTCAGGTAAATAACCATTGAGTCTTAGGGGCTCTGGATTATATCTTTTCCCACTGACAATGTGGATAGCTTTTGTTTGCTTCTCTGGCAGTGATTTTTATGTAGATAAGTTAGTCAACTGGATTGGTTTTTTTTGAAACATTCCTGTTAATGGAGATATACTGAAATAGTTTCTTCTATTTTTCCAATTCAGGCAATTACATTTTAGGTACAGTTTATCAACCACCTAAACTAGAGGTATAATGCCTAGAAGTGCTGAGCTGAACACTTCACAATTTCTCCCCAAATTCTTATAACATTATGTGGTGAAGAGACTATTTTAGGCTCATTTGACTGATGAGAGTCCTGAAGCTCACAGAAGTTGATGCCCAATATCAGATAGCTAGTAAGTGGCAGAAGTAGGATTAGAATTGGGGTCTTTGTTACTGCCTTTCTTACTGTTCCTGTCTCCTGATAGAAGATTTATCTGGAATATCCATCTTTTCACTCCTTAATCAGGGGCCCTGAAAAGTTTTGATCAGGGGTTCATTTTGTTCAGGCCAAGTTTCTGCCTCCACCTTATTCACATCATCATTATGCCCCTAAACAAATAAACAAATAAGAATACACTCCCTTACTCATTGTTTTACCAAGTATCTATGGGAAAACCACACTAAGTAGAATAGTGGTTCTTTGGTTTGAGATTGCTGAGTTCATGCCTGGCTTTAAATAAATGCTATAAGGAAACTATGAATTCACCCAGGAAACAAAACTACATATGATTGACTCATTCCTCACCAAGGTTACGTCTTTCCTTGATTGTCTTCCAGTTCCTTCATCAGTGTGTCTGTTGGTTTTATTTTAAATAAAATTACATAAAATATTTAAATGGGGCTAAGCACGGTGACTCACACCTGTAATCCAAGGACTTTGGGAGGCTGAGGCAGGCAGATCACAAGGTCAAAAGTTCGAGACCAGCCTGACCAACACGATGAATCTGCATGTCTACTAAAAATACAAAAATTAGCTGGGCGTGGTAGGGCGCGCCTGTAATCCCAGCTACTCAGGAGGCTGAGGCAAATCACTTGAACCTGGGAGATGGAGGTTGCAGTGAGCTGAGATCGTGCCTTTGCACTCTAACCTGGGCGACTGAGCGAGGCTCTGTCTCAAAAAAAAAAAAAGAGAAAATGTCTCCATCCTTTTCTCCTTTGGGAACCACTTTTAGTACCTTGATTTTCTAGATTTTTTTCCAATGTAAAGTCAAGCATATGTCTGGTATCTCCTTCATTTTTCTTCTAATGATACGGGATTGTACTATACATAGTGTTCTGTACCTAAAAAAAAACCAAAAACTTAAGCCGGGCGCGGTGGCTCACGCCTGTAATCCCAGCACTTTGGGAGGCCGAGGCGGGCGGATCATGAGGTCAGGAGATCGACACCACGGTGAAACCCCATCTCTACTAAAAATACAAAAAATTAGCCGGGCGCGGTGGCGGGTGCCTGTAGTCCCAGCTACTCAGGAGGCTGAGGCAGGAGAATGGCGTGAACCCGGAAGGAGGAGCTTATAGTGAGCTGGAGATCGCGCCACTGCACTCCAGCCTGGGGGACAGAGCGAGACTCCATCTCAAAAAACAAAACAAAACAAAAAAAACAGTGTACCATTGCTCTCTGTTGTGAGAATTCTTCCTCACTCTTTTTCTAAAGGTGTACTGTTGGCATTTTACACTTAACCAGTTCCCAAATGTCAAGTATCTTAGTTTAAACTTTTTCTCTTTTACTATTTCTGAATGATTTTCTAAGGCCTACTTCCTGTTCTTCTGCTGGGAGTGGGAAGTGGTGGCGTGGGGACTGTGCTTGGGAAAGAAGTGAATGCAGAATGTGGGGGATGCTGTGGCTGTTGCCCTTGATTGAGTGCTTATTTGCAACATCACTGCATAGTACTGTGCTTCTTAGAGACATGGACGTTTCAGGGCCAGAAAACCATCTGCAACACACCCAAGTGACCCCTCTGTTGGTACTTAGACCCAGACTTGATGTGGCTCTTTTAGGAAACCCGATTGGTATTTTAATGCCTTCCCTGGCTCACTGTAGGGCAATAATAATATTAAGGAAAGTGACTGTTTACTGAGTGCATACTGCATTCTAGGCTCTATACTCTATTATTGAACACATTCTGTTCCCTATTTTTTATGCATGAGCGAAGTCAGCCTGAGTTGTTAGATAACTTGCTTGGGTTCATTTAGCTAGTAAAGGTAGAGTTGAGCAGGATTCAAACTTGGGTTTGTTTTACTTGTAAGTCTGTATTCTTGCATCCGTGGACTTCTGAGAGTACTTTCTGTTTTTATTTTGCGTTTGCTTCTTCGTTTTTGTAGCAAAGGATAGCAATTGATGTTTTAAAATTTAATTATATAATAACCCAAACTATGTGGAACATAATTTACAAAACTCACATCAGGATGCCTAATCTCACAGTGAACTTGTCTGCACTTTTTGGTTCAAGGGGCAGTCTGGGATATAATGTATTTATTTAGTTTTATTCAACTTTATCAAAGTATAACTTACATACAATAAAATGAATCCATTTCAAGTATATGTGATGATGGCTTTTGACAGATATATGTGTCCCTGTAACTACTACCCCAATCAACATACAGAGCAGTTCAGTCACCCCAAAAAGTTATCCTCTGCCCCTTTGCATGTCAGTCTTCAATCCTCTTCCTCTGTCCCAGATAACCACTTCTCTGCTTTTATGAAGAGTTTTTATGCTGAAATGTAAAACTTGTAGGACATTCATAAATTTACTCAACAGACATTTATTGAGTACCTATTATATGCCAAGCATAGTGTTAGACACTGATGATAAAGTAGTTGAATAAGCCAGACAAAGCCTTTGTCCTTAATGGAGCATCTACTGGGAAGATGGTTAACAACACACACATATAGTTTGTGTGTGTCAGATGGTCATATTTTTCTCTCTGTAGAGAAAAATAAGGCAGTAAAAGGAAATACAGGATGCTGTGAAGGTGGGGATGGTGGTGGTTCAATATTAAGTAGATGTTCATGAAGTGTTCAGAGGAAGGTGATACTTGCAGAGAATTGAAGGATGTACAAGAACAAACCATGCCTGTATCCAGCACTGAGGCAGAGGAAGCAGAAAGTGCAAAGGCCCTGAGGTAGGAGTCTACCTGGGATGTTCAAGGAACAGCAAGAGGGCTCATGTGCCTGTAGCAGAGCGAGTGAGGAAAGAGAAATAGAAGATGAGGGCCAGGTGCGGGCTCACACCCGTAATCCCAGCACTTTGAGAGGCCAAGGTGGGCGGATTAGTGAAGGTCAAGAGTTTGAGACCAGCCTGGCCGACATGGTGAAACCCTGTCTCTACTAAAAATACAAAAATTACCCAGGCGTGGTGGCACGCGCCTGTAATCCCAGCTACTCGGAAGGCTGGGATTTGTAGTAGAGATGAGGTTTCACCATGTTGGCCAGACTGGTCTCGAACTCCTGACCTCAAGTGATCCGCCCACTTCGGCCTCCCAAAGTGCTGGGATTACAGGCACGAGCCACTGCACCTGGCGGAAGAGAAGATTTTGTCCATATTTATTTTCAGATGCTACTGGACATCTAATTGGAGAGGTCAAGTAGGCTGTTGAATATATGGACCTGAAGTTCAGAGGACAGATGTGGGCTAGAGAGATAAATTTGGGAATCATGAACTTGTAAAGGAGGCCACGAACTTAGATGAGATTACTTTAGAGAGTAAATGTAGGTAATGAAAAGAAGAGGTTTGGGGACTAAGCCTTGGACACTTTACTTCAAGGTTTGGGGGTCAGAGAGATGAGGAGGAACCAGCAAAGAAGACTGAGAACAGGTGTCCAGTGAGGTAGGAGGAGAACTAGGAAAGTGTAGGGTCCTGGAAACCAAGTGAAGAAAGTATCTCAAAGAGGGGAGGGAGTGATGGGGTCACAGAAGGTAAGATCTGAGATTGTTGGACTTAGCAACATAATTTATTGATCAATTAATCTGTCTCTGTGGTTAGACAGAGATTGATGGGCTTTGGGGTTAGACAGACCTGGGTTCAAATCCCTGTTCTGTCACTGTGGGTATGTCAGTTTGGGTCCTCTGAGAAGCAGATGCCAGGATGGAATTAGATGTGCAGGAAATGTCTGTGAAGGACAAAGGGGAGAGGGAGCAGGAGTAGACCTAGTGTAGGTGTGATACTGGTGGAGAAGGGGAAGGAAGAGGGTTATGGGGAGGGAGACTCACACTGCAGTGCAGCCAGGCTGATGGGGCATTCCTGAGCAAAGATTGCCCCTACAGCAGCCCCATTTAGGCATAAGAACCTGGCTCTAGTACCTCTGCCATGCATGGTCATTGACTGGGAGAAGCCCAGTGGATGTGGCCTTGATGTGATCTCAGCAGGAATGTCACAGTGGATCCGAAGGTGTGGGGCCTGGAAGTTGTCAGGCATCTGTGCCCCTCACAGCAGGTTCTACTGGAGGGTGATCTGAGCAGCATACCTTCATGCCCACTGCAGTGAACTTGGGCAAGTTGCTCAATTTTTTGAAGCTTCAGCCTCCTTATCTGTAAAATGGGAATGGTATCTATGGTTTTGAAGAGTATTAGGATATTTTATATGAAGCTCATAGTGTGAGGCCTGGCATATCATAGGTACTTAAATTTTAATTCCTTTATCTTAGAGTATTTGTTATTATATAATCCTCCTGGTTAAGGAGGAAATGTCCTTTTCCTGATTTTTTGGGGAGTAAAACCAATAAGTAATAATTTATTTCTGTTTGCTGATTTCTGTTTTAGTCCTTAATGCCCTCCTTTCTTCTCTTCCTCACTAACCACCTTCCTGAAGCCCCATGTTCTTTTTTTCCCCTGTCTTTTCCTCTATTTTTACAGACGGGAGGAGTTGAGTCATTATGTTGGAAGTATCTTGGAATTTAAGTTGCTCGGACATACTGTAGTTTGATTGTTAATAAGCACTTGGTTTGTTCTTTGAATATGAGTTATGTGTGAGCAAGACCTCCTGGAAGGTATATCCCAAATAAGAAAATCTAGTGACTAGTCCTGCTTATGGCGTGAGAATTTCTTTACGTTCCTGATAAAGGCAAGAAGCCTTGACTCTCCTTGGCACTCTCAGCCCACTGAACTGCTTCCTAAAGCTTCAAGATCATTAGATAATTGCCATTGTCATTTTCCTCTGGGCATTGTTGGGGATGATAAACTTTATGGCTAGACTAGGCTCTTTCCCCCAGACTTTGTTCCAAGTTGATAGGAAGGAGAATGCCACTGAGACCAGGGAGTGTCCTAGATAACAGTAAAAAAAACCCTGAGTTATAGTTCCTCAGCCTAAATTCTTTCTCAGGTGTTTATTCCCCCCCGCCCCTCATACGCTGATGTGCAGTTTCTCACAAATGATGACCAGGTTTTTCCAGGGAGAGCAAGCTGGGTGAGGCAGGGCAGGATGGTCCCTAGGTGGAGGTAAATGCAGAGGGGAAGCTGTGTAGCTAGGAAGAGGTGCAGTTGACAGCTACAGGAGCCAAGGTGACAGTCACTAAAACTCTAAAAAGAAAACCAGGAGAAAGAGCTTTGTGCTTTTAGGATACTTATTTCAACTCTCTGATCCTTGGTTTCCTCACCTGAAAATGGGATCATAGAATATTTACTTTTGTGAAGATTTGTTGGGAGAAACTCCTGTGAAGGATAGAGGGGAGAAGAGAACAGGAGTAGACAGGGAGAACCTTTAGACAGCAGTATAGATCTGATGCCAGTGAAGAAAGGAAAGAAATTCAATAAATGAGAGTTAATATTATTTTTTAAATTGTCATGATCAGGCTAGCCATTGTTACTGAGTATTCTATGACTTTTCTGCATGGTGATTTTTTTTTTTTCTTTTTGAGATACAGTCTCTGTCTGTTGCCCAGGCTAGAGTACAGTGGCATGATCTCATCTCACTGCAGCCTCCACCTCCCAAGTTCAAGCGATCCTCTTGCCTCAGCCTCCTGAGTAGCTGGGACTACAGACATGCGCCACCTCGCCTGGCTAATTTTTTTTTTTTTTTGTATTTTTAGTAGAGACGTGGTTGCGCCATGTTGCCCAGGCTGCTCTTGATCTCCTGGCCTCATGTGATCCACCCGCTTTGGCCTCCCAAAATGTTGGGATTACAGGCATAAGACTACGTCTGGCCTGCATGGTGATTATTAACTGTTGTGGGGGAGTATTGTCTGTCTCTACTGCCATGAGGCGTGCTGCCTGTCATCAGGCTTTCTACCTAGGATACAAGTATTGTTCAGTGGTGAGAACTAGATAGGCATATGGCATTTTTGTCGCCTTCATTGAAATATAATTCACCCACTGAAAGTGTACAACTCAATGGTTTTTAGTAGTATATATTCATAGAGGTGTGCAACCAGTTGTAACCACAATCAGTTTTAGGAAATTTTCATCATCACTCCAAAAAGACGCTCTACCCATCAGCAGGCACTCCTTACTTTCCCCCCAGAACCTTCTCCTAGGGATTGCTCTGGGCTATTAATAATCCACTTTTCTATCGCTGTGGGTTTCCTAGTTCTAAACATTTTATGTAAATGAAGTCACACAATATGTGGTCTTTTGTGACTGGCTTCTTTCTATTTGCATAATGTTTTCAAGGTTCTTCCACGTGTCAGTACTTCATTCTTTTTTATTGCCAAATAGTATTCTATTGTATGGCTATACCACATTTTATATATTAGTTCCTCAGTTGATGGACATTTGAGTTTTCTCTACTTCGGGGCTGTTAAGTGAATACCACTGCTACGGACATTTGTGTGAACATGCTTTTAATTCTCTTGGATATAAACCTAGGAGTGGTTTATGACCAGTTAATTGCTGGGTCATATGGCAACTCCATGTTTAACTTTTTGAGGAACTTCCAAACTTTTCCACAAGGACTGCACATTTTAAATTCCCACCAGCAATATACGAGGATTTCAGTTTCTCCATTCCTTTGCCAACACTTGTTATGATTATCATCCTAGAGGCTGTGGAGTGGTATCTTATTATGGTTTTGATTTGCATTTTCCTGATGACTGATGGTGCTAAGCATCTTTTCATGTGCTTTTGGCCATTTGTATATCTTCTTTAGAAAAATGTCTATTCAAGTCCTTTGCCCATTTTATAATTGGATTGTTTGTTCTTGTGTTACAAGATTTCTTTATATATTCTGGATATTAGACTCTTATCAGATATATGGCTTTCATCTTTTTAAATTGCAAAAATAACATACATTTATCATAAAAATTCAAATCCTACAGAAGTATAATGAAAAGTTCATTTATTGTTCCCCAGTTGTTCTTCCCAGAAGTAACCATTGTTAGTGTATCCTTCCAGATTTCAAAGGATGAATATGCAAACCTATATATATTTATATATATATTTATTTATTTAGTTTACATAAGTGGGATATATATATTTAGTTTACATAAGTGGGATAAAATGTCTACAATACCACAACTTGCTTTGTTTCCCCCTTTGACTTAATATCTTGTATACTTTTTAATTTGTTTTTTTTGAGACAGGCTTTTTGCCACTCAGGCTCGAGTACAGTGGCACAGTCACAATCAGTGGCCCTGACCTCCTGGGCTCAAGCGATTCTCCCACTCAGCCTCCTAAGTAGCTGGGACTACAGGCACAAGCCACCAAGTCTGGCTAATTTTTAAATTTTTTGTAGAGATGAGGTCCCACAGTGTATCCCAGGCTCCTCTTGAGCCCCTGGTCTCAAGCAATCCTCACCTCGGCCTCCGAAAGTTGTGTACGTATTTTCATGGTGATCGCATTGCTGCCCAGAAATGCCCTTTTGAGATGGATTTAATACAGAGGAGGAAACTAGGGATCAGAAAGTTTAAGTAACTTGCTCATGGTCACAGATTAGTAAGTGAAGGAGCCGTTATTCAAACTTGAATCTGTCTGTTTCCAAAGCCTGGGCTGTTACCATGTTATCACATTTGCTCCTTGGGCTGCCGACGTGAAACCTACTTCCTTTCAGTTCTGTGGCCTGCCTGTGCTAGCTGCTATATTGCCTTGTGGATCTTGTTACAGAGTAGTGTCTATAGTTTGCACATTCCAGGAAATACTGGTAATACCCTTTTCTACATCACACACACACACACACACACACACACCCCTTTAGGGATATTGAAAGAAAAAAACCACACACACACACACACACACACCCCCACCCCTTTAGGGATATTGAAAGAAAAAAACCACACACACACACACACACACACACACACACACCCCTTTAGGGATATTGAAAGAAAAAAACCCTGAAAGATGAATGCCTCATGACCTGACTTGGGCTGGGGCAGACACAAACTGCATTTGAGCAACTGCAGCTGCTGCTTTAGCCCTTTTATTCCCACTGCCTGCTTGCCATTGCTGCGTTTGCAGGGCCATTCATTCTCCTGGTTTGTTCCAGTACACTGTTTCTTTCTACTTTCCAGGCCTGGGTAAGCCTTCATGCAGTTTTTGAACACCTGTCTTGTGTTCAGTGTTGCTTCTCACCTGGCCTGTGGCTTTTTAGGAGTGCATCTTGCTATTGCAGGTCCCAAGTGTGTGGAATGGGGCTCCTTCCCAGCGTAGATATACCAATTGAAGCACACAAGGACGTTCAGTCAAGAATCAAAAGTGGAAGATAGGCTGAAGAGCAAGTTGCCACCAACACTTATGCAAAAATTGCAAACAAAAGGACAGGTTTCTCTTGTCCCTGCCCGTCCTCTCTTCTCCATGCCTTGTATCATGCACCTATTTATGGTACCTAGCGGTTGACTACCGTAGATCAGATCACTATTCCATTTCTTTCCTCCATAAATTCCCTCTCTTCTTTCTCCCCACTACTCTTGGACGTGTCGGGGAGTAGCATGAACTATATATCTAAGCCGGTCTTAATGTGAGAATAGTACTATTATTACCACCACTGGTAAGAATAGTTGCTAGATTTGTCTAGCACCAACAAGAGAGGAACAGAGCAGAAGGCCTGGAATTCAGGAGTCAGGCTATACTGGGCTCAAATCCCATGTCTGCCAAGAACTTTTTGTGTGACCTTGAGCAGGTTACTTGATCTGTCTGAACCCCCACTTCCCAATTTTTTTTTCCCCGCAGGCAGGGTCTTTCTTTGTTACCCAGGCTAGGGTGCGGTGGCATGATCATAGCTCACTGCCACCTCAAATTCCTGAGCTCAAGGATCTTCTGGTCTCAGCCTTTCAAGTAGTTGAGAATACAGGCATGCCCCACCATGCCCAGCTAATTAAAAAAAAAAAAAAAATTTGTAGCTGGGCACTGTCTCACGCCTGTAATCCCAGCATCTTGGGATGCTAAGGCAGGTAGATCACCAGAGGTCAGGAGTTCGAGACCAGTCTGGCCAGCATGGCGAAACCCCATCTCTACTAAAAATGCAAAAATTAACCTTATGTGGTGGCGCGTGCCTGTAGTCCCAGCTACTCAGGAGGCTGAGGCAGGAGAATCGCTTGAACCTGGGAGGCAGAGGTTGCAGTGAGCCGAGATTATGCCACTGTACGCCAGCCTGGGAGACAGAGCAAGACTCCATCTCAAAAAAAAAAAAAAAAAAAAACTGTAGAGGTGGAGTCTCACCATGTTGCCCAGTCTGTCCACTTTCTAATCTGTAAAACCCAGGTACTCACGCCACTAATGTCACAGGAATGTTATGAAGATTAACTGAGCTAATGCATGGAGAATGCATCGGCTCAGAACTTGACACAGGGAAATGGCTCTGCAACAGTTTTCGTTATTATTAGTATTGAAGGGGAGCAGATGACATTGGGGTCAGGTGGCTGGGCAAATATAAGTGGGCCTTACCATGATAATAATGTGGTCTCTCCTTATCTCCTTCTCTTGCTTTATTTTCTTCATATACTTTGTGTCATTTTATCTGCTTAATTGTTTACTGTGTCTGTCTCGCTTTCACTAGAATGTGAGTGCTTTGAGAGGAGAGAGGAAGAACTTTGTCAATTTTGTTCATTGCTGTATTCCTAGGCCCTCAAACAGAGCCTAGCGTGTAGTAAGTATGCAATAATGTAGTCATTGTTTCTGGAACACTGTGCCAACTGTTGTTCCGGCTGCCATTTATGTATTAGCTAATATACTTGTAACATCCTTTTGAGATCAGTATATTATCTCTATCTTACAGATGAAGTAACTAAGTCACAGAGGAATGGGATTTTTTGTGCCCAGTGTCACACAGTTAATAAGTGAAAGAACAGGCTATCTTTCTCCAGAGCCTGGACTTGTAGCCACTATGCTATGTTCTCCCCTAGTAGGAAACATTACAATTACTTTTATTAATAATATTATTGAGAACTTAAAATAGTTTATTACCTTATATGCAAAGTCATTTAGCTATCTTCTCTCATTTGCTCATAACACTGGAAAAATCCTGTACGGCCTCCCTCATCCCTCTGCACTTGACGGTTGAGGAAATAACAGATAATGTTTATTGAGTACATCCCATGTACCAGCACATTTATTAACTTGTTTAATTCTCACAATAATTAAGTTGTTGTAAGAGGGACTGAATGGGAACAGAGAAGAACAGTTAAGTAAACAGTATTATACACATTTGACAGATGGAAAAACTGATGCAGAGGTAAAATAACTTGCCCAGGGCCACAAAGCTGAAAACTGATAGATCTGGACCTCAAGCCCCAACAGTCTGACTTCAGAGACTGTTCTCTTAAGTGCTTCACCTGACAACCTTGCATTCAGAGAGGAAAAATTAAAGTCCACAGGTCCTCAACTTGTAAGTGGCAGAGCTGGATTTGGAAATCAGGTTTGCTCTGACCACCAAATTGTGCTTTTTTGCATGTATGATGGAGCTGAGGCAAGAGTTATGTCCACTTACCCCAAAACTGGGGTTTCCATCCTTCTGTGGCGACAGGGAAAGAGAAGACAAGTGACTTAAGACCACTCAGCTGGGAATGTGGAGCTGTGACCCCTGACCGCAACCTCCTTTCTCATTCAGTCAGGCTGGTCTGGGCTGTGTTTCGGGATGGTATGTCTGGTTTAACCAGGCATCAGTCACAGAATAGTCCTTTGAAAGCAGGTGCCCAGTTGTGTCCCCAGAGAGAACTAAAATTACTACTGGTGTTAGAAGTCCTTCCAAAATGTATGATTTCCTTGGGCTAAAAGGATACCTACAGAAGATCTAATGTCTTTATGATACATTAATGTATGTAAAACAGGCTAGTGGGATGAGGCGAGGGTGGTGTCCTTAGAAGCATAGGAAATCTGGCTAGGCTACACAAACAAAAACATTTCCTTCAGGACCCACAGCCCCAAGGCATAGGGCAGCTCCCACCAGCAAACAGTGAAGCAGGCACGTGATCCTCCTGATTTCAGGCCCATGCTCCCGTAGAGGGAGTCCCGAAAGCCCAGGGAGGAGGTGGCAAGGTTTCTGTCAGTGGCAGTGTCAGGAATGTATCTTGATATGCCGTTCCTTGAAAGTGCAGCTTCCTTCTCCCTTAACCTGCTCCCTACAGCTGCTGGAGCAGAATTCATGTCCCCCGCTTTCCCCATTGCCTACTGCTCTCCTCTGTTCACGTTCTGTTTCTGTCTACTCACTATCCCCTCAGTTGCCTAAGCTCCAAGTGGCAAAATCCTTTGTGACCATTTTCTCTCTCACTGCTCACATCCTATTCTCCCCAAGTCCCAGAGATTCTGTAGTAAGAATAATAACTCAGCTGTCCTTTGTTGAGCTTTTACAGTGCATACATATTGACAGCACGCCAAGTACTTGCCCCCATTAATTCATTTAATCCTCACTTCCACCCTCTTTGTAATATTCTTACTCCCATTTTGTATAGGAGAAAACTGAGTTTGGAGAGGTTGAATAGCATACTCAAAGTTCTGAAGCTAACAAGTAGCAGAGCTGGAATTTCAGCCTAGGTCTTTTTGGCCCTAAACCATGTCCTTTCTACATTTTAAAGCCCCCTTTAAGTGTCCAAAGAGCCTTCTGAAGTTGCGTGTCTGTTGCATTACAACTTTTTTGCTGTCATTACCTGAGCTGAGCGTGACTTCCTCTGATATACACCTGGTGTATAGCTTTGTACATGTGTCACATTCTCATTGAAACAATAGGAAGTATCATTTCAGTCAGTGGGATTCTCTGTTGTGTGAGTTAGCAGTGGGGCATGCCCTCTGCTTATTGTTCATAGGAACATGCTCAAGGAATTTTTCAGGAAGGCCCCCATCCAGGATGTTACTGGAAGATCTGCCTGGTGGAGCTTGTACAAACAAAGTATGACCCTGCCAGCTCGGCCAAAACCCCTGCCTTGTGCTAGAGGCTCTCTGACCCTAGCGGAAAAGGCTTCCTCACCCAGCCAAGAAACTGCAAAAGGGTGGGTCCTGAGCTCCCCGTCTACCTACCTAGAGGCTCCTGGTCAGACTCTTACATGTATGTAGATCTGGTTTGTATATTGCTGTCTACACAAACTAAAAATCTGATCAAGTTTCTTCTTATTTTAATGTAAAATATACATTTTTAAAATGTACTGCTTTAGTCTTTTTTTTCTTTTCTTTTTTTTTTTAAGATAGGGTCAGGCCAGACGCGGTGGCTGACGCCTGTAATCCCAGCACTTTGGGAGGCCTAGGCAGGCGGATCACTTAAGATCAGGAGTTCATGGCTAGCCTGGCTAACATGGTGAAACCCCGTCTCTACTAAAAATACAAAAATTATCCAGGCATGGTGGCTTGCGACTAATTCCAGCTACTCACGAGGCTGAGGCAGGAGAATCACTTGAACCCAGGAAGCGGAGGTTGTGGTGAGCCGAGATCGCACCACTATACTCCAGCCTGGGTGACAGAGCAAGACTCTTATCTCCAGAAAAAAAAAAAAAAAAAGATGGGGTCATGCTGTCTCATCCAGGCTAAAGTGCAGTGGCATAATCATGGCTCACTGCAGCCTCAGACTCCTGGGCTCAAGTGATCCTTTTGCTTCAGCCTCTCAAGTAGGTGAGACTTCAGGCACATATGATGATGCCTGGCTAATTTTATTGTGTATCGTAGGGATGGGGTCTTGCTGAGTTGTCCAGGCTTGTATTTTAGTCATTTTTTAAGTGTACAGTTCAGTGGCATTAAGTATATTCACATTGTTGTATAAACAATCTCTAGAATGCTCTTCATCCTGCAAAACTCTTTACCTATTAAACAACTCCCCACTTCCCTCTTCCCCCAGCCCCTGGTAACCACTATTCTACTTTCCGTCTCTATGAATTTGACAACTCTTAAGAACTTCATGTAAGTGGAATCATACAATATGTGTCTCTGTGAGTCTGGCATATTTCACTTAGCATAATGTTTTTTATGCTAAGTGTTTTTTATGCTAAGGTTCATCCATGTGATAACACATATCACATTCTCATTTCTTTTTAAGGCTGAATAACATTATATGCTTATACCATATTTTGTTGAGCTGTCAGTGGATTTACTAAGACCCACTGTGACATTGAAGGGCTTACAAAGCCTTTCTCTTGCCAGCCTCCCCAGCCTTCTCTTTTGGGATAGTCTTTGCCGCCTTCTTTCAATACTATCACTTTTTTTTCATCCTATAAGAGCTATATTCTTTACACATGCCATTCCCTCTGGTGAGAATGATCTTTCACTACCCCCCCAACTCTTTCGCAACTTAAATATCACTTAGCCTCAGTATCTCCACATTTAGTTCCTGGGGTCCCACAAAGAAAGGTTGGTCATACTCCTTTCCCCACTTAATTATTTTTGTAGAACTCTATATGACTTTATGGTGCATATTACCACTGTAATTTATTCATTAATTTGTATGTGTTTCTGTAATGACTGCCTTCCTTGTCAGATGGTAAACTCCTGTGTATTTAATGCTGTCTCCCTTTTTTCTGTCATAGTGAGTAACTTATAGTAGGTACCTAGTAAGTAGTTATTGAATGAAGCTATAGATTGAATGAATGAATATTGAAAAGAGAAAATTTCAGGGCTACATTCTGAGAGCATTTGGATTTTGAAATGTCTGTGAGATATGAAATTACCAGTGAGATCTCAAAAAGTCATCTTGCCAGAGCATAGATCTTTGCTCTGTCATTTCTCTGTTGACTAAAAACTTTCATGAATAGATTCTTCGTTATTTGAATATGCTTCACGGCTTCCAAAACTGTAACCAACAACAACAGCAGAGACAGTTTCCATTTCCTGAGTGTTTATTCTCTATCAGGCTTTGTACTGGATGCTTTCCATGTATTACCTCATCTAAATCTCACAATAACTCTGAAAGGGAGGTTCTGTTTCATTTGTTTGTTTTTGATTTCTGTTTCCAAATGAGAAGATCAAGGCTCAGAGAGTTTAAATAACTTGCATAGGGTCACTCAGCCTGTAAGTGGCAGGTCCAGAAGTGGAGGCGGAGCTGAGTTTTGTGGCCTGGGATAGAGCCCACCCCTCCTCCTCTTCAACTGAAGTAGTCTCTTTTTATCTGCTTTACAAATGGGGTCTCTGCCTCAGTTTTCTTTGGAGCCAAGGTTTGTGGCTAAAGAAGAATTTGAAAACTCCAGGCCTGTAGAATATATTTGACTGGGATGTACCCTTTTCAGCTTCATGCTCTCCCTTCGCTACATCTCCCACTGTGCTTCCCAAAATGCACTTTGCTTTCTTCTGCAGCTAACAAGTTACTGTGCATCCATAAGGCAGTTTCCAGATCTCAAGATAGAAGTGTTGTGTTTTCTGCATGCTCCTCCCACAGGAGATCCATCCTTCCATCCTAGCAGCAGTCATCCTCTTTCTAAGTAGTGGCTGACAAGTTTGTCTCCACCACTAGTCTGAGCCTCTGGAAAAGATGGGCCAGGTCTGCCTCTTCTGAAGCTCCTTGGTCTGGCCCAAGATCTGGCACAGAGCGTAGGAGGCTCAGCCAGTGCTTGATGAGTGAATGCATATCAACTTAAAGTGGGTACTCAGAACTAACCAGCTGAGTTCAGAAGCCTGGAACACAAACTCTAATGTATACTCACAGAACCCCAGGAATGCAAGGTGGAGATGATCAGATGTATGAATCACATTCGGAAAAGAATGAAAATATTTCCATAATAAAATATGTTTCTTTTCTAAAACAGATGTGCTGTGATTGTTTCATGAGGAAGTAATTAAACATGTTTGATTAAAACATTCATAAACACTACCATTTATTCAAGGCTACTATATATGCTGCTCTCTTTATTGATACTTTATCTGTTGTGTCTGCTTCTCTTAATCCTCCGGTAAGGTGTCTTTTTAAATCTTCATTTTAGAGATAAGGAAACTGAGGCTCACAGAGATGAAGTAGCTTGCCCAAGGATAGTCAACTTCTGAGCAATAGATAGAGGTATGAACCTAGTCTGTCTGACTTCAGAACCAGTGCCTTGCCATCACCCTAACTGCTTCTGATCTTGTATTTTAGATTCTTTTCAGCTCCGAGCACACACATGCCCTTCTCCCTCTCAGCCCGCCCTGTGCCTAGCATGGTTTGTCTTCCTCCTTCCCTTTCCCCCTTCTCACTGCACTCCTCTCTCCATTTCCTTGTAGTATCTCTTTGATTATTGCCTCTTTGCATCCTGAAATGGAAATATTTTTGATAATGTCAATGATTGGACACTATTACATGTGGAAACTGGTGTTAATAGTGTGGTAATGTCACATTTGCATTAATAAATACAAAATGATACATTTTATTAAGGCCAAATTACCTATATTATGATTTTGTTTTCTTTATGTAGCCTTTAATTCTTAAGGATTTTTTAGTCTCATTTTATATTTTTTAAATGTATGTTTTTTCCTCCATTTAAAATATAACAGTGTAGTGAAAAGAAAAGTTGATCAGATAATTTTTTTTCTTTTATTAAGCATTGTCTAAACAGTGAGATACCTATTTGAAATTATATGAAATACAATACTCAAATACTTCAGTATGTTCTTTCTGGAGAAGTTTATGAGGTTTCTTAAAGGCTTAGATTCATTTATTTTCTGCCTCTCTTAGTATTTCAGCAGGATTAAGTTTTTTGAATCAGTGGATCAAGTTTTAATTTTCCTGTTCCTTCCTTATATTGACATATGCTTTGGCAGAACAAAAAAGAGACCTAAACATGTCAGCATGATTTTTGTTCAATGAATTAAAAACCATAAAAGTAACAAGATCTGATCCAAATCCCTAAACTCCTGACATGGTGGTTTTGTCCTTTTCAGTCCCAAGCTTCATATTACTGACTTTGAAGAGCTTTCTGCCTGGAAGCAGAAGTAATGGCAGCAGTGCATGATTTACTTGAGATAGATTACAAGAGTAAAAAGAATGTAGGCCAGAAAGATCGGGATTTGAATCCCAGTTCTCTCACTCATGCTCACGGGCCAGTCACTTAACGTCTGTGAGCCTGTTTCCTCATTTGAAGAGTTGTGAGGATCAATGAAGTAACATACTTAAAGTACTCACGTGGCCCGGGGGGTTTAATAATAGTAGTAAATAGACTCATTGTTATTTTGAGAATACCTTCAAATAGCTGAATCCAAAAGGATTTACATAAATATAACTGTTCCCTTCAGAGCTTATTCTTTCTCAAAATTATTTTTTTCTCAGCAGAGAAAATATAAGGTAGATGTTACTAAATCTTTAACAGCTGCTCATCACTATTCCACACTGAACATGTACCCAGAACTTGGGATTGTCCTTTCTTGAGCAAGAACCGTGTTGATTTGAGGGTCAGGAAGCATAAGCATGTCCATTTTAGGACCCGGGGGGAGCAGAGGAATGTTGTCATACTAAGACCATTGGCTTTTGTGACAGGCCAGCTTGGGTTTGACTGGGTTTGACTTTGTATAAGGTACCAAATTTCTTTGGGCCTCATTTTCTTCATCTGTAAAATGTGGTTTGTGATCTTACAAGACTCTCTGTGATATGGCTTCCCAGCCTCTTTTCTTGTCACTCCTTTCTTTGTTATCAGTGCTTCAGCCAATTCCTTAAATGAAACATGGGCTCTTGGTGGTTTTGTCCTTTTCAGTCCCAAGCTTCATATTACTGACTATGAAGAGCTTTCTGCTTGGAAGCAGAAGTAATGGCAGCAGTGCATGATTCACTTGAAACAGATTACAAGAGTAGCAGAAGGAATACAGGCCAGAAATATTGGGATCTGAATCCCAGTTCTCTCACTGGGAAGTTTGGTACCTTATACAAAGTCAAACCCAGTGTGCCCACGTTTGGGCAACTTAAAGCCTTTTTACATGTGTTTTCCTCCTCCTGGAAATTCCAGGAGTTCAGCCCACAGAGAGGAAAGTTACAAACTGCTGAACTGGTTGACAGAGTGATGTTAAATTCTTGGCCAGCAGTTAATGTATAGAATGATTTTGTTGAATGTTTTTTGTTTTTTATCAGAGTAACCAGAGAGCACAGAGAAATGCTGGTGAAACTGGCCAAACAGAACACCAACAAGGCCAAAGACTCTTTACGGAAGGTTCGCACCAACGCAATGAACAAGCTGAAGAAATCCAAGGATACAGTCTCGGAGGACACCATTAGGCTAGTAGAGAAACAGGTACTATTGCCAACAGATGTAGTAGTATCTGTGTATTCAACGCAAGGAATCATTTGTTCATGTTTGAGGTGAGGACAGTTAAAACAGAATACCTCTCATCATTCATTCACATTATCAACATTGACTTGAGTCTCTGTTCTGGGCCAGAACAGAGGGCCAGAATCTAAGGCCAGATTCAGAGGGATCCATAGAGGAGGATAAGACACTTGTATTGTGTGCCAGGTTTTGTGTGGAACACTTTATATTACTTCATTTACCCTCATCACTACAAAACTATGAGGTAGGTAGTAAGGAAACTGAGGTTCCAGTAAGTTAAATAGCTTGCCCAAAATCATGCTGCTGGAAATTGGTAGAAATCGGATCCATACTCAGGCAGACTGATTTCAGAGCCTTTACACTAATGTTCTCCTGTGTGGTTTTCTGGTTGCTGAGAAGTGAGCACTTAATGTTCTCAGTGTGCTGAGTAGTGGCACTTGAATAAATCTTAAGCTATTGGAGTAAAATAGTGAGTGACAAGGGGGAAAAGTAAAACCATATGTACAAAGGTATGGTGATATAAAAACAATATTCAGTTAGATCATGCGGGTTTGAACATAGGATAAGACTAGGGAATGAATAAAGAAAACAGAGTGGCTAGATAATAGAAGGAAGGTCTTGTACACCAGGTTTAGGGGTTTGAACGTTAACATGTACAGACTTTCTCACATTGTGCGACTATATAAGTCATGTGGCCATAGTAATGGTACACAACTACCCCAAAACTCAGTGATCGACAATATCAAAGCATTATTTCTTATTCTTATTTCCATGGGCCAGTTGGGGTGTAGCTATTCTAGCCTGGGCTCAGTGGGCTTGACTCCAGATCTTGGATTGGGTTCAAATCTGCTTTATATATCTCTTAATCTTCCGGAGCCAACAGGTTTCCTAGGGCCTCTTTTCGTGGTAACAGCAGATGCCACGATCATAAGCCCAACCACTCAAGTACATTTTAAACACCTACTCTTCTCACATTTGATTGGCCAAAGCAAGTCACTTGGGCCAAGCTCAATATCTTTGGTACAAGGAAATACATATATTTATGGAGGTCTGGGGAAAGAAGTGAATATTTGCTGAACAACATCTAATCTACCAAAGTACCATAATCACTTGGGTAGCTTATAAAAATCCAGGTATCTGGGGCCCCATTTCCAGAGATTGAGTCAGTGAATCTGGGATAGAGCCTAGGAATCTGTATTTTAAATCCTTCTCAGGTGATTCTCATACAGAGACATGCTTAAAGGGTTTTTTTTAGATGATGGAGAGAGCACATCTATGTTTATGAAAGATGACTGTAGTGGCCAGGTAAAAAACAGATTGTAGGGGGCAAGACTGAAGGCAGGGAGACCAGGGAAGCTGCTGCAGAAATCCAACCAGAAAGTGATGGTGACTTGAACCTGAGTGGCACCTGTAGAAAGATGTAGAGATAGAATTAGTAATGTTCAATGTAATATAAAGGGTTTGATAGGCCTTAAAGCCTCCTCATCCACGATAAAGCAGCATTTTAGGGAGATTGAACAGGCGTGTGGGCTGGATAGGGAGTGAAGAGAGAAGCGAGAAACAAGGAGAAACCTGAAGAAGTCCATAAATTGACTAGCTGCTCCCCTTCTCCTCCATCAGCAGTTAAAATGCTAGTTTTACTAGCAATTTACTAGTAGGAGAGCCATAACAATCACCTGGCGGGGGGAATTTTAGGTGGCTTCCTGGGCCCTACTCCTGCATTTTCTGATATGTTTTCTGATACAGTAGCTCTGCCTAGAAATGTATATTTTTATTTTACTTAATTTTATTAATTTATTTTTCTTGAGATGGGGGTCTCACTATGTTGCCCAGGCTGGTCTTGTCATCCTGGGCTCAAGTAGTCCTCCTGTAGCTGGGATAACAGGTGCGCCCAGCTGGAATGTATAGTTTTAAAAAGCTCTCAGGTAATTCTGTAAAAGCACGTGTAGAAGATAATGACCTAGAAGATTGTTCTACACTTGTTGTCCTGTGACCTTGGGGAAGTTGCTTGACTCTTTGGAGTCTGTTTTCTGTAAAAAGGGATTGGTCATTTCTGCCTTGAATGGTTTCCTTGGTATGCTAGAAAGCACCATTAGTGTACCTGACACCCACACACTCAGAGCTCCTCTCTTGCCATCTCTCTGCCCTCCTCTTTCCCTATATCAGCTAAAAGAGGAGGTTCAGAGATTAGGCGGGCCTTTCCTGAGCACTGACCAGGCCTCATTAATAGTCTGGGCCCTGGCTCCAGCTGGGCCAGCTCCTGGTCTTTCTCCCAGGGGATTTCTTCACTGCTTTGCCTTGTCATTGCTTCTTGGTGGTAAGCCTATGGACCTCCAGGGCCTGCCAGGCACTCCTCACTCAGCAAGCCAGGACATCTGCCTCAGGGACTAGAGCCCATAGCTCCTTGAAAGAGGAAGAATGATCAGATAGCAAGCATTCTTGATAAAACCCTCTTGACAAAGACCTTGCTGGAAGTCTTC
Source organism: Theropithecus gelada (assembly GCF_003255815.1). Lineage (NCBI taxonomy): Eukaryota > Metazoa > Chordata > Mammalia > Primates > Cercopithecidae > Theropithecus > Theropithecus gelada. Next base: position 18,523,080 of record NC_037683.1, on the reverse strand, counting down.
ACTCATTAGCACTGGCTTTTTGCCATCCTCTTCAGATAAGAATTTTTCTTTAGTGCTTCTTACTGTTGATTTTTTTTTTTTTTTTTTTTTTTGAGACGAAGTCTCGCTCTATCGCCCAGGCTGGAGTGCAGTGGCTGGATCTTAGCTCACTGCAAGCTCCGCCTCCTGGGTTCACGCCATTCTCCTGCCTCAGCTTCCCGAGTAGGACTACAGGCGCCCACCACCTCGTCCGGCTAGCTTTTTGTATTTTTTTTTTAGTAGAGACGGGGTTTCACCATGTTAGCCAGGATGGTCTTGATCTCCTGACCTCGTGATCCACCCGTCTCGGCCTCCCAAAGTGCTGGAATTACAGGCTTGAGCCACTGCGCCCAGCCAATTACTGTTGATTTTTGTTAAAGTGAAAATAGCTGTATTAGTTTTGCTGTTAAAACAATGAAGAAAATAATTGAAATCTCATCACTCAGATGACTATTGTTAACATTTTAGTGTAGAACTTCAAGTTCTCTCTCGAAACAAGAAAAAGAAAAAGTATCATACTATTTATATGACACAATATATCATAGACATCTTTCAAAAAATAATATTATTTAAATGTTTATTCTTTTTTTTTTTTTTTTTCTCACCCAGACTGGAGTGCAGTGGTGCAATCTCGACTCACTGCAACCTCCACCTTCTGGGTTCAAGGGATTCTCCTGCCTCAGCCTCCCGAGTAGCTGGGATTACAGGCATGTGCCACCATGCCCTGCTAATTTTTGTTATTTTTGGTAGAGACGGGGTTTCACCATGTTTGCCAGGCTGGTCTTGAACTCTGACCTCAGATGATCCTCCCGCCTCAACCCCCCAAAGTGCTGGGATTATGGGTGTGAGCCCAGCTAAATGTTTATTCTTAACCGGGATAGTTAATAACTTAATTTACTGTCATAGAGTTAAAAGTTTGGAATAAGAGAGAGCCTTATATACACTTCATGGTATTCTTTCTGCTGTCAGAAGGCCCCAAACTGGAATTTTTGGGGGGTGTGTGTGTGTGTGTGTGCGTGTGTGTGTATGCGCGCATGCATGTTTTAAAGATATAAAACAAGGCTATGGCTGATTGTTGCTTCATCAGACAGCTTTAAAATTTTGTTTACTTTTGTTCCTTATTATCAAAGTAATATATGTTCATTGGAGAAAATTTAGAGTACAGAAGACTGTTTAAAACAATGGGGGAAAATTCATCCTACCATCCCACATTGGAGGGCAACCGTTCTTAACATTTTGGAATATTTCTTTTTTCCTTTTTTTTCTTTAAAAAAAAAAAAAAAAAGGCCGGGCGCGGTGGCTCAAGCCTGTAATCCCAGCACTTTGGGAGGCCGAGACGGGCGGATCATGAGGTCAGGAGATCGAGACCATCCTGGCTAACACGGTGAAACCCCGTCTCTACTAAAAAATACAAAAAAGTAGCCGGGCGAGGCGGCGGGCGCCTGTAGTCCCAGCTACTCGGGAGGCTGAGGCAGGAGAATGGCGTGAACCCGGGAGGCGGAGCTTGCAGTGAGCTGAGATCCGGCCACTGCACTCCAGCCTGGGCGACAGAGTGAGACTCCGTCTCAAAAAAAAAAAACAAAACTACATATTTTTAAGCATGGTTGACAAAATATAGTATATATGCAATTTTGTATTCAGCTTTTTATTTTCTGTTTGACCTCAAAGGCATTAGCATTTTTCATGTCTTGAAAAACTCTTTGTAAAACTCTTTCTGATGCCTGTTAAATAGTTGGTGTTGTGGTGTTCACTTTCATAAGCCCTCTTTTTGGACATTTTAGTTTGTTTAAACTTTTTTCTTGTAAGGTTGCAGTGAGTATATATATATCTCTGTATCTTTGTTGAGATTTCCTTAGAATAGACTGGAACGTCCCAAGTGTGGAATTACTGTACAGAGGGATTGCATATTTTTAATAAGATTCTTGGTACATACTACTGTGTTTTTAAAATATATATGTATTTAATTTGCCTTTTTAACCCCTAACACTTGAACCTAGAATTTTTTATCTGAGCTGAAAATGTTGCTTATCTGGGAAGTGTTGCTTTTATTTTCACACTCTATAGAAAAGATTGTTATTCTTTGTATAAATCCATATGACCTTTCTAGAGGATAATATACACTAAAATCCATACAATTCTGATTTAGCGACTTAGGAATTTGCCCAAAATAAATAATCAAGAGCCTTATTTATAGAAATGTTCATTGATATATATAATAGTAGAAAACTGGAAACTCTATAAATTTTTAACTGTGGGAAGTAAATTGTTTTACATTCATTAAAATCTACATAGAAAGTTATAAAAATATTTTATAGACATGGTAAATTTTTTTGGAATTTGTTTTTAAAAGGTACATTATACTGCCATTTGATTTTATTTTTATAAAGGAAAGTCACATGTACATAGGGTTGGCAGCTTATACATGTCAAAATATTAAAGGTGGTCATTTCAGAAGATGGGATTATAAACAATTTGGATTTTATTTTGTGTGAGATTATCTTTTTTAACTTTTCAAAAATCTTTTGAGGTCAGATTTTTTAAAGCTTTATTATAAAAATGCTTCTTTAATTTTTGGTGTATAGGAATGAAATGATAGGCCAGGCGCGGTGGCTCACGCCTATAATCCCAGCACTTTGGGAGGCCCAGGCAGGTGGATCACGAATTCAGGAGATCGAGACCATTCTGGTTAATACGGTGAAACTATGTCTCTACTAAAAATATAAAAAATTAGCCGGGCATGGTGGTGGGCGCCCATAGTCCCAGCTACTCGGGAGGCTGAGGCAGGAGAATCGCTTGAACCCGAGAGGCAGAGCTTGCAGTGAGCCAGATCGTGCCACTGCATTCCAGCCTGGGCGACAGAGCAAGACTCCATCTCAAAAAAATAAATAAATAAAAATAAGAATGAAATGATTCATTTGTAGGTTCTATCCCTGTAGTCATGTTTGACCCCCAAATTTCCTCAACTGTTCCCCCACCCCCGCTACTTCCCAAGCCCGCTTCCAGGCAAGCTTTGCTGAAGAGGGACCGGGGTCTTCCCGCTCAGGACTCTGACATCTGCCAGCCTGCTGTTTCACCTTGGCTTTGGTTTGCTATAAATGCGCCTGCTGAACATTAAAGTACTTGGCAGAAACCACCAGTAACTCTGGCCAAGATCCTTTCACTGCTGCCTTTCCCTGAGAAACAGTGCTGCTCTGAAATGAGCAAAGCTGGGTGCTAGCAGAGCTAAAGGAGGGAAAGGCTCCTGGCAGACGGGTGGCAGGCAGGGAGCTGGTCCAGGCAAGGCAGTGGGTGTTTTGAGCTAGGCCTCAGGAAGGATGGCTGATAGGCAGGCCTGCCACAGGAGTGTACTCCATGCTCCTGCCATTCCCCTTTTCTGTCCCTGCCTTTCATTTTCCTGAATTTGTAAGTAGCAAATGTGATGATGATAACGATGATGACGATGTTATAATCTCTATGAGGCAGTGCATTATATTGGCAAGGGTTCTTGCTTTGGAGTGGGACAGGCCTAGATTAAAATCCTGGCTGTTTTACTTCTTAGCTGTTAACATCGGCAAATGGTGTCATCTTTCTGAACCTCTGTTTCTTCATCCACAAAGTGGGAGCACAGGATTGATACGAGGACCAAATGATGCTACATACTTAAAAGTGGCTAGTATGGTGGCTGGTCTTCAGTAATTTTTCGCCCTATTTCTTTATCCTTCTCTTCTCCCCAGTCTTGCGACTTTAAATGTAGAACTTGGATTGACTCTTAATGTCCCTAACACAGCCTGTCTGGAATGAGGAAGGACTCGGCCAGGTGCTATGGGACCCCTCCAAAGGGGAATAAGAGCCTCAAACTGGCCATTAAGATGGGTGAGTTCCTGGCTCAGCCACACCACTGACTTTTTTTTTTTTTTTTTTTTTTTTTGAGACAGAGTCTGGCTCTATCCCCCAGGCTGGAGTGCAGTGGCGCAATCTTGGCTCACTGCAAGCTCCGCCTCCCGTGTTCATCCCATTCTCCTGCCTCAGCCTCCCACAATGCCCAGCTAATTTTTTGTATTTTTAGTAGAGACGGGGTTTCACTGTGTTAGCCAGGATGGTCATTGTCAATCTCCTGACCTCATGATCCTCCCGCCTCGGCCTCCCAGAATCCTGGGATTACAACCACTGACTTTTTATATGATCTTGGACTGATCAGTTAACATTCTGTGCCTTGATTTACTCCTCTGTAAAATGGGGATAATACCTATTATACCTACTTTATAGAGGCTATGTGAGGTTGTTGGATTTGAATGAAGTAATAGAAGATAAAACACTTTTGCATTCCTACTATGCAACTGTCAAGTTAAATAATGTTTATTATATGGTAAAGAGAGATAACAGTCTTTTGTATGTTATAGGGATTGTGTGCAATAATGCTCGTAAAGTTTTAACCAAGTGTCTGACATGTAGTAAGTACTCAGTAAGTGGAAGCTGTTGTTGGCCTTGTTGCTATTAATCATCATTATTTTAAGACGTCTGATAAAGGTAGAAAAGATGAACTTATAGGCAGGCTGTCCCCAAGAACACCTTATGCTTGTACTGTGGTAAAACGTTAGTAAATATTTTCACTAATTTTTTTTTTTTTTTTTTTGAGAGAGTCTCTGTTGCCCAGGTTGGAGTGCAGTGGCACCATCTCTACTCAGTGCATCCTCCACCTCCTGGGCTCAAGCTATCCTCCCATCTCAGTTTCCTGAGTAGCTGGGACTACAGACGTATGCCACCATGCCCGGCTAATTTTTTGTGTTTTTTTAAGAGATGGGATTTCCCCATGTTGCCAGGCTGGTCTCAAACTCCTGGGCTCAAGTGATCCTCCCACCTCAGCCTCCCAAAGTGCTGGGATTACACGTGTGAGCCACCAACCACACCTGCCCTATTTTCATTAATTGATTAATTGGAAAGAAGTTAGGAAGTGATAGTAAAAGTTATAGTAACACGAAATAGCAAATAACCAGTTTAAAATGTGTTTGCATATTCATTTGATAGATGAGGAAACTGAGAGTCAAAGTGGGAAAATGTGACTACACATTTTCACCCCACTAATTTCACCCAGAACCCATGTTATCAAATTGTTACCCTAAGTACTCTCCCTCCTCCCAGTCCCCATCCTTGTCCCCAAACTACCCTCAAAGCCATTTTTCCAGAGGAGGCTTTCAGCCATCATTCCTGGCTGTCCCAGGCTGCCAGCCTGCAGGTGTTGGAGTACTGCTGGGCACCATGCCACACCGCATGCAATGCAGCCACAGGAGGGCAAAAGCATCTCAAGGCTTTGTGGCTAGCTGAGTGAGGAGGGACCAAACTGTCATTCTGAGTCCAGCCACTCTTGCAGTGTCTGGCAGCCCCCAGGTGCTTTGCTTTTCCAGCTGAAAAAATGTACAACTGTTGCTATGGTGAGAGCCTGGCCACCTCCCTGCCCGGGACCAATTGCTGTAAATCCTTTTTAGTTTCTACCCTTTTTAGTGCATTTGGTTCTCAATTCCTAGCCAAGGCCTGTGGTCTGCAAATAAAGATATCCAACAGCCGCTATGCTGCTGAGCATGCAGATCCTTGGCACCATGCTGCAGCCCTCAAAGCCTCCTGCCTAAGGCTTCCTGCTTTCAGTCTCTTTTAGACATAGGAAGGAGGCTGCAGCAGCTACTATATTGTATTGCGTTTTGTTTTTCATTCTTAGAGGGAGTACATGTTTATTGCAGAAAATTTGGAAAATATAGAAAAGCACAGAAAACTTTAATAATTATTCACTTAGTGTGTTTTTCCTGAGAACTTGATATGTGTTAAGTCCTTGGCTGGATGTGACAGAGATGGACATGAACGATACATTACCTATCTTCCCATCACTAAAATATAACCACTATTAATATTTTGACAAGTTTCCTTGCAGCTTTTAAAAATACACGATTTTTTGTTTATATATTTTAGAGATCATTTCTACTATGTATATACACAATTTTGTGTCCTGCTTTTCTTCAGTTCAAGGATAATGTGAGCATGTTTCCATGATATGTACTGGAATGTTATTCATATTAACACCCTATCCTTAAGAAGTAGAAAATCTTAACCATTTTTAATGACTATATGTATTCAACTACTTCCCCATTCTATAACTTTAGATTTTCTAATTTTTGTATTATTAAATATAAAGCTGGGATAAATATCTTTGTGTATAGAACTTCAGAAAATTTTTTCAGATCCTGTTCATGTGATAATTTCCCAGTTGAGAGATTTTGGGGTTAAATGGTATGAACATTTGCATCAATCTGAATTTCTATCAGTGATACATGAGCTTATCCATTTCATCATAGCTTGCTGGCATTGAATATTGTAATTAAAAACCACAGCATCAAATTTTGCTATGATAGCTGAATTGTATCTTGTTTTAATTTGCATTTCTTTGATGTCTGTTTTCCATGTTTGTTAACCAGATGTACCTCATTTTTTTTTTTCAAGGCTTTTTTTTTCCGCCTAACTATTGGGATCTTAATATTCTTATTATCAATTTGTATGAGGGCTTTATATACAAAGTATTTGAGGTGTAGGAAATTCTAGAGGCTCATTAAGGAACAGATAAGACTAGCTTCTCTATATTGTAGATTACTAGTTAAGAATTTTGGGCTGTGGAATCTGAATACTGTGGATTAAATTTTGTCATTCTAGCTTTCTAGCTATGTGTCCTGAATAAGTAATCTAAATGCCTCAGTTTTCCTGTCTGCAAAATGGGGATAATAATAGTATCTATCTTACGGGTTTGCTGTTAGGAGTTAAAAAGAATATATATATATATATATATATATATATATATATATATATATATATGTATATATTNATATATATATATATATATATATATATATATATATATATATATATAAAGTTCTGAGTACAGTGCCTGGCTGGTACTTAATGTGAACTTTTGTCTCTATTATTATTTCTCACATAACCTTTTCATGTTTCTGGAATATTCATCCCCTACCCTTTTCCAGCCCCATTAATCAGGCTCTCTCTTTTTGTGTTCTTGCAGATCAGCCAAATGGCCGATGACACAGTGGCAGAACTGGACAGGCATCTGGCAGTGAAGACCAAAGAACTCCTTGGATGAAAGTCCACTGGGGACCAGCAGTACTCCAGAGCCCAGTTTCTGCTGGATCCCATGGGTGGCACATTGGGACCTCTCTCCCTCCCCCATCCACACAGAAGACTGTCACCACTCTGACAGAAGGCTGTCCTTGTGAGGCCCAGACTTCCAGTGGAACACTCAGACTTGTTCATTCTCTTCCTCCTTCTTCTGCTCTCGGCCTTCTGACATGGGTGACTCTCAGAAAATACTTGCTGCTGGCAAAGGGCCTTTACTCAGGCTTTTGCTTTGACTTGATGTCGCCAAGGGACTGAGGCCATTGGCAGGCTTAGTACCACCTGCTCCTCATCTTAGGAGCCTCCTTTTCAAGTAATTAGGCTCTGTTCCCATTTTAAAATTCTGCTTGGGCTGATATTGGCCTTCACCTGTGACTGGACACTTTACTAGAGGCCCATTTTCACTAAACAATAAAATCTAAATAAATTGGAAGGAATAACAACCACAAAGGAAAGAATAGAGTTGGTCTGGATTGATGATCACTGAGGATCTGTATGTGAAGCACCCAGAACAGTAGTTTTGCTTCGGAGTCATCTTCACACATGCTGTTTTCTCTGCCTGGATCTCTCTTCCCCTCCTTACCTGGCCAGTCCTGTTTATTATCAGGCCTTGTCTTGGATATCACATCCTCTGGGAAGTCTTCCTTTCCCCTCTAACTTAGGGCCCTCGTTACTGGCTCTCATAGCATAGTCTACTGCTTTGTACGAACTCTTAAGTATCCTTTTTGCATTTAATTAGCCTGTATATCCTCAGAACTTTGTGTAATGCTTGGAGCACAGTAGGCAGCCGTATGTTGTATTGTGAATAAATTGCACATAGTAGCTACCCAGAAAATGCTGACTTCTTTTCTTTCTGGTATTAATACTGTCCTTCTATCATTTTCCACTCTGGTACTTGGTCTCAACATTTACTTGGCAGTGAGACACCTTTCCCCCAGGGCCTGCCCATTGTTGACAGACAAGTGGTTTATTGTGGCCTATCTTTGGATGCTGGGTTATTAGGTTTTTCCCGCCAATTATTTTTTATTCATTCATTCATTCCTAATATAGCCATTATGAGTTGGGCATTATTTATAATCTTGACAGTAAACTTAAGAGATGTGTATTATCTCCATTTTACAAATAGGAAAACTAAGTCTTGACAGTATTAGGTAACTTGCCCAAAGTAACAAAGCAAAGCTGATAAGTGGTAGAAGGTTTTCATGATTCATTATCAGTGTCATTTACATAGAAGTGAAGTTTCTTGTCCAGGGTTACATAGCTAGCAAGTAGCAGAGCTGGCATTCAAATGGAGGCCTAATGTGCTAATGTAAAAGGAAAAAATCTAACTTTTTTTCCTTTTATACTTTCACACTCAACATGGAACACTTCTGTGACCAGGTGTGTGAGTTTGTTTCCCCCGCACACCAAGCAGTTCTCCAGCAGTCACCAACTGGGTATCCTATAATTCAGTTCATTTCTTTTTTTTTCTTTTTTTTTTTTTTTAAATTTATTTTTTATTATTGATTCAGTTCATTTCTGACATTACCTGGAAATAGTGTCAGATCCCATGGGTTGAGGGCTCCATCTCCCAAGACTGCCAACGCTTTCAATGCCAGTCACGAGTCTGGGCCACCCATACTCCTGACTGACCAAATACAAACTAGAGTCCTTGACTTCCTTGGGTTCAGTTAATTTCCTAGGACAGCTCACAGAACTCAGGGAAACACATTCACTGGTTTATTATAAGAGATACAGCTGAACAACCCAATGAAGGAGGTACACAGGGCAAGGTTTAGGGAGAAGGACTTCCATGCCCTCTCTGGGCTCCCAGTGTCTCACCAATCTAGAAGGAACCACTGTCCTGCTGTCTTCATTAGCATTTAGTGAGCACCAACTGTCAGGTACTGTACTACGTACTGGCAATACAAAAATGGGTAAGATATGGCCCCTGTTTTGAGGGAGTACATAGTGCACTGAACTAAATTGCTATCTATAATAATCTCTCAGGTGGAAAAGTAGGAAGTTCATTCCAATTCTGCAAGGTGTCTGCTTTCAGAATGGAGCCCACTTTGGTGGTGGCAAGGCCTGGCTGAGTTCTTTCTAAGCAGCATCCAACTTCTCATTGCTCTTTGAGTTCCTCCGTATTCTGTCCTGTGCTGGAGGCAATAAGGGTTGCACTTTCCCCTTTACTTACACTGGTGAAACATGCAGTAAGGATTCAAGGTCAAAATTGGGCCAAAGTTAAACTAACACAGTCTCCTGCCCCACTTACCTGTTCTGTAACCCCATTCACCAGCCCTAAGTGGTCATCACACGATTAGAAGTCAGCTGGGGGAAGAGCAGGGATAGATACAGCAATTAAGAAGCCTTTATTGGGGTAAGTCACATGACAGGGGCTTTGCAACAGTCTTTCATGAGTGGCCGAAATCCCCCACTTACTGCAAATGTGCTTCTCAAAGATGCAGGATTTTTTAATAAACAGAGGAAATGATAAATTATGTTGTAACTCCACTCCAAAGGCATTTGGTTCTTAACAGCCAAATCCTCTGTAGTCTTTAAATAAACAAAAACTTATTTGGTGAACAGACAGGGAGGAAAATGAAAGATTTTCTGTACTTGGGTTCCACATGTCAACAGTTTCTCTCCTGTGTGTATGTTGGCCAAAGCTGTATCATGATAAATGAATAAAGGAAAACCTCGAGCCCAGGGCAGTCAGACAGCTCAGCAAATGGCTTTCAGCTGATTACTCAATTTCAGTTGACATTTATTAAAGAGTTTCTCTGTTACTCTGTGTGTCAGGGCTGCAGTGGTGACAGGGACAAGAATGAGACTACCTGTTTGGATGTAATGAGTAATGCTGGAGCAATTCATTCTCCATCTCTTGTCTCCTACAGCCTCTCTCAAAAAGAAATGCTGAGTGGAAATTCTCACACTTGCCGGAAGAATTAACCACCTCTTCTATTCAGTTTAATGACTTTCAAAGTCCCATGAAATATTCAGGCTGAAGAGAATTTGATAATTTTTATCCTGTTTATTTTTTTCGTGTGTGTGTTGGAAATTACAAAATAAGTTGGAATGTAGAAAGTTAAAACATCTCACCAGTCCCTAATCCTACTCCTTTAAAATTAGGCATATATCCTTCCAGACCTTTCTCTGTGCATATGTGTGTGTGTGTGTTCGTTTCATTTTGTTTTGCTTTTTGAGACAGTGTCTCACTCTGTCGCCTGTTGTGAAGTGGCGCAATCAGCTCACTGCAACCTCAAAGTCCTTGGCTCAAGCAATTCTCCCACCTCAGCCTCCTGAGTAGCTGGGACTGCAGCTATGCACCACCACACCTGGCTTTTTCTTTTTCTTTTTCTTTTTTTTTACTTTGTTGCCTAGGCTGGTCTCAAACACCTGGCCTCAAGTGGTCCTTCTGCCTCAGCCTCCCAAAGCGCTGGGATTACAAGTGTGAGCCACTCTGCCTGGCCATAGATCTTTTTTTTTTTTTTTTGACACGGAGTCTTGCTGTGTCGCCCAGGCTGAAGTGCAGTGGCGCAGTCTCGGCTTACTGCAACCTCTGCCTCCCTGGTTCAAGCAGTTTTCCCTGCCTCAGCCTCCTGAGTAGCTGGGATTACAGGTGCCCGCCACCATGCCCAGCTAATTTTTGTATTTTATTTTATTTTATTTTTTAATAGAGATGGGGTTTCACAGTGTTGGCCAGGCTGGTCTTGAACTCCTGACTTAGGTAATCTGCCTGCCTCAGCCTCCCAAATTGCTGGGATTACAGGTGTGAACCACCGTGCCCAGCCATATAATTTTTTAGAAGGAGAGAGGGGAACTATTCATATTCTGATGTTTGCTTTTTTTTCTTACCCCGTAACAATCATGGTCATCTGTCCATGTTTGTACATATATATATGTTACATATATATATATTCCGTAATATGGATCTACCATGACTTATTTCACTATTACCCCATGACACTACTTAAAAAATAAATTATTTCACATGCATTGGAGGATATTTGTATTTAAAGATTTTTTTTTTTTTAAGAAAAAAGGCCCCTATTCTAAGATTACCTGATAAGGTCTGTTCTTTCTCCCTCAACCGCAGACCAACATTTATTGAATGCCTACAGTGGACCAGGTTCCATGTGAGACCCTTTACACATGTTACTACATTGAAACTTCTGATCAGTCCTTGTTAATGTAGCTGTTATGATTATCTGTTTTTCTGTGAAAAAAACTGAGGTTCAGAAAGGGTATTTAACTTGCCCAAGGTCACACATGTAGTAAGTGCTAGAATGAAATTTCAAACCCACGTCTGACTGAAGTAGGTCCTTAATCAGTGCACTTTGGTTCCCAAGTCTTCGCTGAACACTTACTCAAAGGAGACCTCACGCTGTTCTGGACCTGGACAGTGATATGAGAGAAGCAGAAGTCTTGCTTTCATAAAACAAATAGCAAGTTGTTCCTAATTAATGACTGCGTGTAAAACAGCATAATACCTGGCACATTGTAAACACCAAAGAAATGGTAGCTCTTATGAAGACAGTAAAGATTACATATTAATCCCCCGTCTGTTTGACCATCTGCCCTAGAATATATCAGAGAGGAAACAAAGTGTTCACCAAGCAGTGAATAATGATGATAATAGCAATAACAGTATTGACAGTATCAGTAACTAATATTTGCTTGGTGCTTTTTAGTTTTCAAACTGCTTCTACATTCTTTGTTGCATTGATACCACTCAGTGAAACTTGGTGGTTAGAAAAAGAGTGATCATAAAAGCTTGTATCCTCAAAAGCCAATTTGAGGCTCTCTTTTGCCCAAATAGATGGTCATTTTTCATGATGTGCATTTGAAATGGTATGTTCCCTATTTTGGGGGTACAAATTTTGATATGTATGCAGGAGATGTAGCTTATAGATTATGTTGCTAAGGTTTTCCATTATTTTTTGACCCTTTGATGAGTCTTGGACTGAAAGTGGTGTGTTTCAGACCCCTGCTATTAACACTTCTCTTTCTTCTTGCATTTTCTGCTTTATGAAAATGGATTCTGCTTTGTGAAAGTACTGCTGTGTTGTTTTATACATAGCGCTCCAGACGCTTACATCTTCTTTATTTCATTCAATGCTATTAGTCTGAATTTTGTCTTGTTGTATATCGGGATTATAGCTCTTGCTTGCTTTTTGTTTACATTTGCTTTCCCCATTTCTTGATTTTTAGGCTTTCAGAATCACTATTTTAGGTGTTTCTTTTTTTTGGAATTGGGTTTTGTTTGATGAACCATTCTGAAAATCTTTTTCTTATTTTTATTTTTAATTGTGGTAAAATATACATAACAAAATTTACTCAACCATTTTTTTTTAGACAGGGTCTTGCTCCGGCACTCAGGCTGGAGTTCAGTGGCATGATCTCGGCTCTCTGTAGCCTTGACCACCTGGGCTGAAGCAGTCCTCCCACCTCAGCCTCACGAGTAGCTGGGACTACAGCACCACCACACCTGGCTAATTTTTAAAATTATTATTATTTGTAGAGACAAGGTCTTGCTATGTTGCCCAGGCTGGTCTTGAACTCCTGAGCTCAGGTGATCCTCCTACCTTGGCCTCCCAGAGTGCTGGGATTACAGGCTTGAGCTTCCATGCCCAACCTTAACCAGTACAGTAGCATTTAGTACATTTACATTGTTGTACAACCATCCTCCAGAACTCTTTACCATGCAGAACTGACTTTCTATACCCATTAAACAACCCCAGTTTCCCCTTCTCAGCACCCAGCAACCACCATTTATGAATTTATAAATTTGATTAGGAACATCATGTAAGTGGAATCATACAGTATTTGTCTTTTTGTGACGAGTTTTTTTCACTCAAGCATGATGTCCTTAAAGTATATGCATATTGTAGCATGTATCAGAATTTCGTTTTTAAGGCTGAATAATCTATTGTATATATGTATAAGTATATATAAAGCTCCTTTTAACAGACACTTAAATTCATTTACATTTATTTATAATAGTGATATGTTTAGTAGAACCCATTTACTTTTTCTTTATATTCAGTATTAACATAAGTGATTTGGTTTTCTAGCCCTAAGCAGATTAAGGATTAGAGATTAGAATGAGGAAAAGGGTTGCTTCACATAGACGAAGTTCAGTTTTTGTGGAATAAAAATAAGTGATTATCTCTGTCTCTGTCTCTCTCTCTCTCTCTTTCTTTCTTTCTTTCTTTCTTTCTCTCTCTCTCTCTCTTTCTTTCTTTTTTTTTTTTTTAAGAAATGAGGGGTCTCCCTATGTTGCCCAGGCTGTACTTGAACTCCTGGGCTCAAGTGATATTGGGACAGCAGATATGCCCGATGAGCATATATAGCTGTGCCTGATGAGCCCTTTCTCTTACATTTCTTTCTTCTGATCTGTGTTTCAGTCCATCCTACGCTGTTAAGTTAGAACAACCTGAAACATAGATTTTATCATGTCACTCTTCTCTCAGAAACCTTCAGTGGTTCCCTGTTGCCTGCTGAATTATGTAAACTCTTCACCCTGGCATTCAGTAACTTCTGCAATCTGGATCTGATGTATTCCTTTAATTGTGATGCATCTCTTACAACTACTCTGATACAACCAGTGCTTAAGCTAAACGGAATTCTTACCTTGTCTGAAAGCTAATAATTTTGTGCTGCTTTCTCTCACCTTCAAGCCTTTTAGGCTATTTTCTTTGCCTAGTATGTGCTCCCTTAAACCCCTTTCCCACCAGAAGGCAAAGTCTTATAAGGCCTTCTTGGTCCCATGTTCTTCCTTACACTAACTCATTCATTCATTATCCCTCCCGATACTTGCGATTCATTCATTCATTATCCATACCGATGCCTCTCGTGATCCCTAGACCTGCCTATGCCTATTAAGCTCTTGGATTTGCCTCAAGCATCTGAAGTTCAGCCACCCAACTGCACTTCCTCTCCCAAGAAAAGCCTCACCATCCACCCAGGTGCCAAGCCAGGACACTGGGAGCCACTTTTGCCTCCCTGTCCCTCACCCAATAAGTCACCAAGTCCTGTTGATTCTTACCTTCAGCATACCTTTCCTTTCCTTCCTGAGTGGTGCTCACCAGGGAAGAGAGGTGGCAAATGTTCCAGGCTGGCCTCACCTGGGTCTCTGGACACTTGACTCAGAGGCAGAACATGGGTAACCCTAGATAAGCCTTGTGTGAGTTCCTGGCAAGAAAGTCCCCTGCTCTCTTAGTCTGTGCATTCTCTGACTAGCACAGTGCTTGGCAAGAACAGGTGTTGAGGAAATGTTTGTCTGATTCTAAGGGGCCTGCCAGGGCTTGATGCAAGCGGTGTCACATTTGTATTAATAACCCAGAGTTTCTCTAATTACCCTCACCTGCCTGCCCAGGACCTTCAACCTCATCTGCTAAGTCGGCCTCAGGCACTTCTAGACATCTTAAGGGACCACATGGCATCCAAGGCCACTGGCATCTACTGTACTCTTTTCCCACTGGCGCTTCCCTTTGCTGGCATCTACAGCCACAAATGCCACTTGAGGGAGCTTTACCTCCACTCCTGGGAGTGTCAGTGTCTGTGACAAAAGTACTGGTTCCTGGGCTGAGGGCATCTGAGCATGCTGAGTGGAAGCCCTGAAGAGGAAGGGAGAAGGTCTCTGCCCACATCCCACATTTTCCATGCATCCCTGAGTTCCAAAGCAGCCTCACTGGGCTTCAGAGCCCCTAAATCTCCCTAGACAACAGCTCCACCGCAGGTTGGCTGCTGCCCCTGACAGAGGCTCACAGCTTGCCTAGGGGAGAGCAGGGCAGAAGTCCGTGCTATTCTCTTCCTTTCCTGGCTCAGGCCTGGATCCAGGTAACTCCCTTCTTTCAAGACACCACTCCCCAGGCCCCCTCTTCCTGATAATAATAGTGGCTAACAAGTTTTACTACATTTTAGGCAACTCAAGGAGCTAGCTGTTATTTCGCTCATTCTACAAGTGAGGAAGGAAGCACAGACAGTGGTTAACTTACATGTCCAGAGACACACAGAGGGCCTGGTGCGGTAGCTCATGCCTGGAATCTCAGCACTTTGGGTGGCTGAGGTGGGCGGGTCACTTGAGGTCAGGAGTTCGAGACCAGCCTAGCCAACATGGTGAAACCCCCGTCTCTACTAAAAATATAAAATTTAGCCAGGTGTAGTGGCGGGTGCCTGTAATCCCAGCTACTCGGGAGGCTGAAGCAGGAGAATCACTTGAACCCAGGAGGCAGAGGCTGCAGTGAGCCAAGATTGCACCACTGCACTCCAACCTGGGCAACAGAGCAGGACTCTGTCTCCACACAGAGGAACACTTGGCATCAGGGAGTCTGCTGTCTGACCCCCAACTAGGCAGCCTCATACATTATTTTCACGAAGAGACCAGTGGGGCTGGAAAGGGACTTGTGAAGTACTGAGTAGCCAGTGAGAGCTTCTGGGTCCTGTTCCAGTTTTGCCCTTTCTTCCCGCAAAAAAAAGGTCTCTCCATTTTTCTGTGGGAAAGGCTTGGGCAAGATCTCTGGTTTCCAATGAGGCCAGAGAGCCTGTGCCAATTCCTAACATCTTCACCCATTTAGGGCAAAATAAGTAAAATAAAGGTAATGTAGCAAATGTTTTTATAAAATTGCTTATTTAAGTTAATGGACTATTACCTATTCTTAGAGCTTTCTCTTTTGTTTTTGGAATTAAAATATCCTTTCTAATATAAAATGATAAGTTGGTGATTCTTTAGAAATCCTTATTTAGAAAAAATAATTGGTCACATTCTGTGGGTTCCTTTCATTCTGTTTTTTAACTTCACAGATGTATGAATCCCAAAGTCTCGGAGCTATGGGACATCACGCCTACTCCTAGTTCTGATGTCCTCATGGCTGTCATCCAAGGGAAGCTGGAGCTGTAACTAGGGAGAGAAGTAAGGGAGGGAGGTGGTTTGACCTGTGTGGGTGTTGGGGACCCATGGGTGAGTGAGCAGTGGCAGTGAGGCAGAGGTTGGAAACAGGACAATAGTCAATCAGAAGGGTTCAGAGACCCACAAGAGAGGAAGGACAGGTTGGGGGAGGTGAGTCAGAGAGAGGCGAGAGACAGAGACTGAGAGATGCAGGGACAGAGGGAGGGAAACAGAGGCAGAATCAGAGACAAAAATAGGAACACACACACATGCACACATACAAGCACAGAGATCAGCAGAGGAGACAAAGATACAGAGAGACACCCAGGAAGAGAGATGGAGACAGTCCCAGAGACAGAAAACAGACAGGGACAGTGAGAGAGAGACATTATCATCTGTAGAGATACTCTGAAAGAGATACCCACGAAGACAGAGACTGAGATAGAGACAGACACAGAGGAGGACAGAGAAGTACACAGAGAAGGCAACAGAAACCAGGAAGAGAAACAGTTTAGAAAGAAGGGAGGGGAAGGGATTTCTCTTTGTTCGAATCTGACCACCCCCCCTCCACCCGCCTCTATGCAGGGGAGCTGTTTTCTTCTTCCTTCCTTCTTTCTTGCCTATTAAACTTTTCGCTCCTTAAAACAAAAACAAAAAGAAAGAGGGGAGGGGAGCAGAGAGAAGAGAGACACATATATAGGTGGAGACGGAGTGAGGCAGTTGGAGATGTAGGGGAGAGGGAGGGTGAGCCAGGCCCGGTGGCTTTGGGCAGCCCGAGGTTCTGGCTCAGGGTGTGGGTAAAGGAAGTGTCACATCAGCCCGGCCGGGGCTGCAGGGACTAGATAAGGATGCCTGCCAAAGGAAAGCAGGGGAAGGAAAGACGTTTACAAATGCCTCTAGGGGCAAAGCCAGGGAGGCTGCCCCAGGCCCAGAGAACAATGGGTACTTGACTTCAGTGGGTCATTAATGAGACAATTAATGGAAAGAGTAACATAGGCCTCCCTGGGGAGGACTTGGAAAGTGGTTAAGTGGAATTATTGAGGGCTTGCGGTGGCTCTGAGTGGGGGGCCTTTTCCCCCACAACCCAGATGTCCAGTGTGGCAACTGCACCTCCCCTGCTCCTCCAAATATGCCCGGTGCTCCCTCCCCCCTGGACCCCTGCTTTTCTATCCCTATGCATTTGCTTCTGCCACATCCTCTACCTGGAATGTCTTCCCCTGATTACATCCATCTATGGAAACCCCACCCTTCAGCGGGTAAGTAAGCATCCATACGGTGCAGTGGTCAGCCAGGGTCATATGTTTCAACAAGAATAGGGCCCTTAACACATGATGGGCAGTGGAAGAAGCAAGCAGAGTCCTATTACAGCATGATGCTATTTATACAAATTGGAATTACATAGACACAAAGCAATTCCTTTAAAAAATGATGCCTACTTTGCATTATAAAATGTTTAAAAGGGCAGGGGGAATTGTGAGGGATACTTGCTAAATTCGTAATGGTGATTGACACTGGGGAGTGGGGGGAAGACTTAAAGAATACGCTAAAGTCATCGTGTGTGTGTGTGTGTGTGTGTGTGTGTGTGTGTGTGTGTGTGGACATGTACTTGAAAACTTGACATAATGTTAATTTGGAGCTGTGAAAATAGGTGTGGTTGTTAACCTCATTTTCTGTTTTTATTTCCCCTGTACTTTTAATATTTTTTTTTCCCAGGGAGAGAAAGAGAGATTCTAGCTATCCTCCACACCCATCCCAAATACCTCCGACTGCAGGAAGTCTTCCAGGAATGCATCCGCCAATCAGACACGGTCTCCCTTTTTCACTTGTACCAAACTCTCAGGGCTCTAAGCACTTTCTCCCTCACCTTTCCCCTTGTGATGTTCATGAGCTGCCCCTCAAGGGCAGGGACTCCCAGTACAGGGGTATTTGAGACTGAGCCTAGGTCTTCCACCCTCTTACTGCAGGAAGAAAGCCAAGAAGGTGCTGACTATTTCTCAGCTCCAACATCCACAATCCACTATGGTGTGGGGAGGTGGGAGGGTGGGGCTCCTGAAATTCCAAGCAGGGCTTCTAGATGAGGATCTACCTCTAGTGGGGAGCTGCTATTCAAAAATGTTCAGGGAGGAAGGAGGAAGTCTTGTTTACTGTGGCCAAGGAATCCTTTGTTGCTTGTTAGCTGGTTGTTTATGGCCACATTGTTAACAAGGCCTCTAGCTAGCAGTGTTCCCCAACCCATCCTAGTGGGCTAGAGATGCATTTAACCCCTTCCACCCAAAGCTACAGATTAAAAAAGAAAACAAACCCAAATTCTAGCAGCCCACAGCGAATCCCAGTTGCTGGTTAAAATGGAGCCATTGTTGGCCAGGCATGGTGGCTCACACCTGTAATCCCAGCACTTTGAGAGGCAGAGGCGGGCAGATCACCTGAGGTCAAGAGTTTGAGACCAGCCTGGCCAACATGGCAAAACCCTGTCTCTACTAAAAATAGAAATCCCTCAGAATTCGTCCTGCCCTTTTAAACATTTTAGGCATTGTTTTTAAAGGAATTGCTTTGTGTCTATGTAATTCCAGTTTGTATAAATAGCATCGTGCTGTAATAGGACTCTGCTTGCTTCTTCCACTGCCCATCATGTGTTGAGGGCCCTATTCTTGTTGAAACATATGGCCCCGGCTGACCACTGCACCGTATGGATGTACCATGTTTATTTACCTGCTGAAGGGTGGGGTTTCCATGGATGGATGTAAAATACGGGCATGGTGGCGGGTGCCTGTAATCCCAAGTACTCGGGAGACTGAGGCAGGAGAGTCGCTTGAACCTGGGAGGTAGAGGTTGCATGCCAGTGCACTTCACCCTGGTCAACAGAGTAAGACTCCATCTCCAAAAAAAAAAAAAAAACAAAAAACAAAAAACGATTCCCCAGCCCCCAGCGAATCCCAGTTGCTGGTTAAAGTGGAGCCATTGTAGAGAAGGAAGGAGAAAGGACATCAGTCCCATCTCTCCCATCCAGGCAGCCACTACTTATGGAGCATTTACGTGATGCTCAGCCCCTAAGCCACATTATCTAACTTCATTCCCACAACAGCCCTTTGGGCTTAGATTTTTTTTACAGATGAGAAAACGGGCTTAGAAAGGCCAAGTGCCTTGCTCAAGTCACAGGTGGCAGTGAGTGTTGGAACTGGGACCCCCGTCTGACCTGTTGGGGGAGTCTCGAGTCTGCTATAGCTCTCCCCACTTCTAGACAGCTCTCTGTTTTACAGGTGGGATACTGAAGCACAGAGAAGGGAAGAACTCATCCACTGGCGACAGTCAGTAAATCGCAGAGCTGGGACTTGAACTCAGATTTCCTGATTCCTCCCTGCTGCTTTGGCTGCTGAGTGGAGTCTAACAGACGGCAGGTCAGACCACACCTTGGGATTTTTGAGCCACCGGGCTTTGAGGCGTCTTTAAGCCTTCATGGGGCAAAAAACTGCAGAGTTTGGGGAGCAGAGAAGGGTATTAGAGATAATCTAGTTTGGCACCCTCTTTGTAGTGATGAGGAATTTAAGGCCTAAACAGGGCAAATGACTCACAAGAACACTGATGTCAGAAAGTCCATGCCAAAATAAGCAGCCTCATGATCCACAGAGTCGCTTGGAGTCTCAGAACTGACTGATGCCAGCTTTAGAACCTGTGTTAATAACAGGTAACTTGCTGGCCGGGCGCGGTGGCTCAAGCCTGTAATCCCAGCACTTTGGGAGGCCGAGACGGGCGGATCACGAGGTCAGGAGATCGAGACCATCCTGGCTAACACAGTGAAACCCCGTCTCTACTAAAAATACAAAAAACTAGCCGGGCGAGGTGGCGGGCGCCTGTAGTCCGAGCTACTCCGGAGGCTGAGGCAGGAGAATGGCGCAAACCCGGGAGGCGGAGCTTGCAGTGAGCTGAGATCCGGCCACTGCACTCTAGCCTGGGCTACACAGCAAGACTCCGTCTCAAAAAAAAAAAAAAAAAAAAATAACAGGTAACTTGGTATCAAAACCCAGAGCAGATTGGAAACTATAAATTACAATGCAGAGAAGGGCAGCTTTCACACAGAGATGTCTGTTGAATGAGGAATACACAAATGAATGAATGAATGGACTGCCAGGCTGATTTCTGGCTTCTATCTCACTTCTCTTCCTCCCATCTATCTCTCGCCGTCAGATTAATAACCTTAAAACACAGCCTAGGCCGGGCGTCTGGAATCCCAGCACTTTGGGAGGACGAGGCGGGCCGATCACCTGAGGTCAGGAGTTGGAGACCAGCCTGACCAACATGGAGAAACCCTGTCTCTTCTAAAAATACAAAATTAGCCGTGCGTGGTGGCGCATGCCTATAATCCCAGCTACTCAGGAGACTGAGGCATGAGAATCACTTGAACCTGGGAGGCAGAGGTAGCGGTGAGCCGAGATCGCGTCATTGCGCTCCAGCCTGGCAACAAGTGCAAAACTCTGTCTCAAAAAACAAAACAAACAACAACAAAAAAACACAGCCTTTGCTATAATGTCCTGCTCAAAAACATTCAGTGGCTCCCCCTTGCCTGGATGACTGAATAGCCTCCTAACCAGTCTCTCTGTTCTTCATGCCTGGCCCTCTGATCGGTTTTCTCCAGAGGATAAACTCTTCAAATGCAAATCAGGCCACTAGCCTTCAGAGGCTCTCTATTACCCCCAGGAAAAAATCCAAAATTCTTAACCCAAGGTCTTAACTGCAAGGTTTGACTATCTCTCTGACCCCATCTCACCCCAGCCTCTCCTTGCTCTGGCTTCTCTCAGCTCCCCACCGGTAAGTGTCACTTCAGGGACTTTGCACATGCTGTTCTCTCTGCCTGGGTCATTCCAGGCCCTACTGGCCTTGCTAACTTTTATATATCCTTTAGCTCTCAACCCAATGTCACTCCCTCCGGGCAGCCTTCCCTGACCTCCCCAGATTGGGTTCAGCAGGTCTGAAAGCCTCTGGTCTTCTCCCACACCGCACTATCCCGTCTGACTATATGTAATGACTTTCATGTCTGTCTCCTGCCCCGACTGTGAGCTCTGAAAAGGCAAGAACTGTCTCATTCACACTGCATGCTCAGTCCCCAGGAGGAAGCCTGACACACACTGTATACTCAACAAGTATTTGCTGAATGCACAAATAAATACATGTGACTGCTTAGTGAAACTGATTTAGCCATTCAACAAATATTTAAGCATCTTGGTAGATGCTTGTTGAGCACCTACTAAGTGCCAGGCATGGTTCTCCACACTCCACAGGGCAAACAAACCATCACAAAGTCCCTGCCTTTGTGGAGCTCACAGTCTACTTGGAAGAGACGGGCATTAAATCCATAGAGAAATGACGTAGTGCCAGGCATAGCTGAGTGCTGTGAAGGAAAACAAAGCAGGAGTCAAAAGAATTGGGAGGGCGGTGTCGGGGGTGGGGGTAGGGGGTTGTCACTTTAGATGGGGCAGTCAGGGAATGCCTCACAGAGGAGGTGACATTTCAGTGACGAGCCAGGGCTTCTGCGAGACACAGACCCTCCCCTGCCTGGGGCTGGCTGGGCCACAGGTGTGTCCAGGTACGGCAGGCCCAGGTCCCCAAACTCTTCCTGCCTCTTGGTTGGAGGAAGGAACCCAGAAGAGGCCTTAGGTGAGGCTTTGAGGCCGGTGCAGAAGCCTCAAGCTGCTCTTCACAACAGCTGTGATTGGGCTCTTTCTGCATGGCGAGAGGCAGCGATTGCTTTGTGCACCGAGGACTCGGCTGATTGTGGTGGGTGCCGGGCGATTGGCACCCACAGACCGCGGCCACCAGGGTTTACCATACACCCCCAGCGCCATGGCGGGCCGTGCGCAACGCGCCAGCCCAATCTCGCCTCCTATATTCAGAGTTGATTAGACGCTATTTCTGCCTGGATTTTCAGAAGGCTCAAGAGCTTTTTTAATCACTACAGTGGCTCATTACGGTTTTGCAGTGACACTCATGTCCTTCAGTTCTCTTCTCAGATTAGATTCTATAGTCAGATGAATATTGGATGATTTCATTACATACAAATGCAATCAACAGTTTTGCATAAATTTCTTCTCTTTTCTTGAGTTTCAATTGACCCCAGCACCCATGGTGGCAGGCGCGATCCACATGCAAATGAGCTGGGTTTGCAGTGAGGAGAGGGGCTGGGAGGAGGCGGGCACTTGTACCAGCCCAGGGAGGCAGCAGCCTTGATTGCTCAGGCTTTGGGAGAGGGGCCTTGGAGGAGGGGGCACCTGCAGTGGGCAGCCTCTGTGGCCAAGATTGGGCACCCCATTCAGGATAATGTTTTCCAGGTGAACTGAGGCACAGGGATGCTCCGAGTGGGACAGGCTCTCTCTCTGGGCAGAGACTGGAATGTGAAGTTAAGGCCTGGCAGCTGGGCTGGCAGGGGTGGGTGTGCTCAAGATGCTTGGAGCAGTGGCTACTGGTGTGGACATGTTTCAATCTTTTAACAACTGGTGGGGCTATAACAGTGCATTCCTGCTGTGTATTTGCTGCTGTTGTTATGATCATAATCACTGTCATTACTCCCTTTGGAGGGCTTGAGCTGTGACCCTGTGGGCAACCAGTAAGAGACAAAACCCAGCCCGAGGCAGGTGGGAAATTTTGGAGCCTGAGGCAGTTGTCTCCGGCATCATTTTCTGGATTTCTCTATTGCTTTATTGGGTGGAGGGCCAGGATATTCTCAGAATTGGGCCTCAGAAGTATCTTAATCCATCCATTATCTGATGCTTGAATCCTCTCTATAACACCCTTGTCCAATTGTTTGGAAACTTATCCTCCCCAGGAATGAGAAGCTCCTTCCCTGTAAAGACCCTCTTCCACCTCACATAGTTCCACAGTGAGAAGGTGCTTTCTGTGACTCCTGAAGCCACCCTCCCCAGCCCTGACTGTGCGCTCTGGGCCCAGCCCACCTCTGCTCCTTTGCCCTGTTATAGCCCCTGAGGTCAGCCGCTGGTGACTGTGCTCTCCTGGGTCACCTTCCTAGGGCTGGTCATCTCGATTCCTGCAGCTTCCATTCCCAGATGGCAGCCTCCAGCCTCCTATCTTGGTCTGCCCTCCAAATGCTTCTGGTGGCTGTCACGATTCATAGTCCAGGCCTGGACTTGACACCAGGCCCAAGGCTGGAGGGTGGGTGTGGGGAGGAAGAGGACCCAGGGCTAACAGCTGTATATCCCACACGCTAAGCATTAGAGCTAAGACAGGGGTCTGCACTTTGCAAACCTCACTTCCTTTGTGCAGCTTCTTTATAAAATCTTCAGACATAAACACAGACCTGATGGGACCCAGAGAGAGACATGTGGATGCACAAAAAGTCAGGGACCCAAGCTACTGCCATCACGGACACGATGGAAGCTGGAAGTGGCTAGCCAACCATGGGCAGGAACGAGACACACCTGTGCAGCCGCCGCTCCAGGCTCAGGTTCTTTCCCGTCACTGCCCTCAGCTCCCTAGATTGGGGTTGTAGAGGTGCAGGAATCTGAATTGAGCAGAGGGCTCCCGTGTGGCTGGCAGGACTACTGAAGTCTGGAGCGGGGAGGTCTGGGTAAAAAGTCACACAGCATTGAAGCGAGAGCCTCCTGATGCAGGCTGAGGGCCACTTTCTTGTTCCTCTGGCTGCCCCTGGGGACCATTCCCTCATCATTCTGTCCTTCTGTGTGTAGTCAGGAAGGTGTCTTCTTTCCTGGTTGAATGGACTCCCCCCTCATCCACTCATTGCCTACGCCTCTGCCTCTACTTCTGCTTTCGCTCAGCCTCCCTAGGCTCTTTCTGCTTGCATCTCTGTGTGCATTTCTCTCCTATCTCTCCTTGTCTCCATCTCCCTGTGTGTCTCCTTGTCCCTTCCTCCCCCATCCCTTCCCTTGCTTCCCTGTCCATCTCCCCATCTCCCTGGGTCTGGCTGTGTGTTCCCTTTCCCAGGCCACATCTGCTCCTTTGCTCTCAGATCACGTGTTGCCCAGAGCTGGCCTCTGCCTGGGATTGGCAGAGTTGAGATCCTCAGGACTGCTCCCCCTTAGAGCTGTGGCCCTGGAAGGAGGAGGCTGGGGAGGGGCTCATTTCTGAACTCTGGAGCCTTCCTACAGTGACCTGCACTGGGTCATCTGTCCTTCCCTCCCAGGACAAGGGAAGGACGGCGGGGAAGCAGCCAGCTCTCTTTCATCACAGACCCATTCTCACTCAGGCTGGAAGAGGGGGCTGGAGTTGGGTGGGGAGGGTTCAAGAGGACTCCCACTGACTCTTCAAGCTGACTGGGATCATCCTAGACTAACCTGCTGCTGTCTGTGGCAGACTGCCCCCAAAGAAGCTCCCTTCCTGCCTCCCCTCCCCCAGGTTCTCCTGGCAGAATGAACCTAGCTGGCCTCTCCTTTCCCTACTCCCCTCTCTCCCAGGCACAGAGGGCTGCCTTCCCCTACCATGCCTGCTTTCCAACCTGCGCATTAGCACATGCAGGATGGAGAGGAAATAGCTGAGCTCTGGAGGCTGATGGGACCATGCCAAATCCCAGCTCTGCCACTTGCTAGCTGTGTCATCTCAGGCAAGTGACTGAACCTCTCTGAGCCCAGTTTCTTCCTCTATAAAATGCAGACAATACTCTTTCCTCTGCAAGGCTGTCATGAAGATTAGCTTATGTGAAAGTAGCTAGTACAGAGCTGGGCACAAAGTAGACATTCAATAAAACATTTGTTATGAATAAATGGATGAGTAAATAATGAGTGAATCATATAATTGAGACATGCATAAATGGGGCATGGAGAAGGAGTGCCAGGTGTCAAAATGGTACAAGCAGAGGCAGGAGGTAAGAAACCCTGGAGAGGGGACAGGGAACCATGAACATGCGAAGTACAAATGCAGAGTCAGGGGTCGCAAAAGGAAGTCTTAGGACATGAGGCAGAAGTGGCAAGGGCCACATCCTGGCAGTGTGAAGGGCCAGGCTCGGGGGCTTTTTTTCCTTTTCCTTTTTAAAATTGAGCATCCCTTGTAGCAGGGAAAGGAATGATCAGAACTTACTGAGGGTCAAAAATGAATCAGGCAGCTAAGAGTGATTATGGCAGCAGCTACCGCAAGTAGAGGCCTCGTGCTGGAGCATCTGACAAGCATTGCCTCATTTAATCTTCACAACAGCCGGTGAGGGAGATGCTATTACTATTGTTTTCACTTTACAGTTCAGGAAATTGAGATCTAGAGAAGTAAAGTGATTTTCCCGAATCACGCTGCTAACAATGATCCCAGCTAGGATTTGAATCCTGGTCTATTCTGGCTCCAGAGCTGGTGCTCAGTCCCTTGGCACCACTTGGCCTTCTGAAGGGAGGACCCCCACATCCCTGGGCAGGTGAGGCCATGTGAGTAAAATGGCTTAAAAACACTTTGAGTTAGTGAAGGGGAGTACGAAGGGCATAAGCAGAGTGCCTGAATATGAGGAAGACAGAAGCTTGGCTTGGAGGAATCAGGACAGGCTTTCTGGAGGGAGCTGGGCACAGAGGCAGAGGGGCAGCCCAGGAGTGAGGCTGAGGCAGCCTGATGGGGGTGGGGGTGGGGTGGGGGCTGTCACCTAGGGCCTGGAGTACAGTAGCTGTGCTGCCTGCAGCCTGGGGCTGGGGCTCTTGGCCAAGATCTGCTTTTGACTGGGGTCTACGTCCTTAACCCCACCAGGCCCAGCTTGTGTCTCATCTGCTGGTCCCTAGAAAAGCAAGAAGATCAGGGTTCTGGTGACTCCAGACCTGGGCCCCATTCCCAATTCTGCTACCGTACCCTCTTTTTTTTTTTTTTTTTTTTTGGAGACAGAGTCTTGCTCTGTCACCCAGGCTGGAGTGCAGTGGCACGCTCTCGGCTCACTGCAACCTCCGCCCCACCGGGTTCAAGCGATTTTCCTGCCTCAGCCTCTGGAGTAGCTGGGATTACAGACATGCACCACCACACCCAGCTAATTTTTGTATTTTTAGAAGAGATGGGGTTTCACCATGTTGGCCAGGCTGGTCTCGAACTCCTGACCTCAAGTGTTCCGCCCACCTCAGCATCCCAAAGTGCTGGGATTACAGGTGTGAGCCACCACGCCTGGCCTGCTACCCTCTTGCTGCAGAACTTTGGCCAAGCTGATGCCCCTTTCTGATCCTTGCTTTCCCCACCTCTGAAATGGGGTAGATATGCCCACAGCTGGGTGCAGCAAGGGCCAGCAGGGTCCATACAGGGCCAGGTTCACAGCAAGTGCTGAGCAGTGCTAGCTCCTTCTCCCATCTCCAGGGGCCTCTGAAACTCTGAGCTGGGCCTGGACACCATCAGAGAGGGTGCGCGCTGCAGAGGTCAGACTCCGAAGCCAGTACAGTCTGGATCTATATTGCCTGAATCTGTATTGCTGTGTGGTCTGGAGTAGGGTACTTAACCCAGCTCTATGACAGTCTCCTCATCTGTAACATAAAGATTCTAAGTCCAGAGTCCCTTCTCTAAAACCTGTAAAGTTTGAGTTTCAGAGTTTTTCTTATTCTAAAGTCTAATGCAAAACATATCCTGTGTGCTGCGTGACCTCCCAGTGGGGTCTACGGCATTTCTTATAATTAAACTCACTCTTTTTTTTTCCCCAAAAACTTATAAATATTCATATCAGGTAGTGAAATGAAGACCTAAAATAGCCTCTCCTTAGTCCAGGTCAGATTTGGCATCAGACCTACGGAAAACCTTTTTGGTCACTGAAGCTTTTTGAATTTCGGTCTCGTGGTTAAGGGATTATGAGCCTGGAGTATTTGCTTGTGGGGCTGATGAGAGGATAAGATGAGTTCCCATACACAAGGCATTCAGAACCATGCCTGGCACATAGTGAGCACTTGAGACAGAAATGGCAGACAATGGGTTCCTCCCTTGCTCAAAGCCTTCTCATGGCTTCCGTGTCCTCGGGATAAAGTACAAACAATTTAGCATGGCATTTGAGACCCTTTATGGTTGGTGTCCTGCAAAGCTTGATTCTCAGGTGTTACCACTGCCCCTCACGCCCTAAACTTTAGATTCATTCTTTTGTCAATTCCTCAGTCACATCAGACCCTCTTTCTCTGGAGGCTGTTTCACTTGCTGTATTTTCTGCCTGAAATGCTTCCCCTCTTCCTAAACTTCCTTTATTCACTCTGTATCATCCTGCAAATCTCACCACCCTCATTTAAGCAAAAGTCACCTGCAATGACTATTGCCTACCTCCCCCTCTAGACTGTGGTCTCCAGGAAGGCAGGGGCCACGTGCATATTCTTCTGTGGCACACAGTTGGTGCTGAATGAATGAACATTCTCACCCATCAGTGGTGTTGCGTTTAGCTCCAGGACTGAATAGCATTCGTTGGATGAATAAATGAAACATAGCTTTGGAAGGAAGATCCCTAAAGGAATCTTCCATCCCTACCTCCACATGCACCCCAGGAGAAAATTCCTGGAATGCTTTCCTCCTGCCCTTTCTAACTCTCATCCCCCTCAGATTCCTTAAGTGATTTTAAAACAGGGGACCCAGTCCATGCAGGGGGCCATTGGGGCCTCCAGAATTGCAGGGCCTGGAGGAGGCAGAATCAGTACATTAGGCAGAAACTACTTGTCCGGGATTGGTAGAGGCCTCTGGGGCCCGGGGAGCAGTGGGTAGGGCAAAGCGGGCCTCCAACACTCTGCAGCAATTGATATAAAATAAACTCCATAATCAGGTAAATGCATTCGTGCGGGGGATGGTTCCCGTGCAGCTGTGGGCGTCCCCCAGCCGGAGGGGACCTGTCTAATCTCAGGGTAATGAAAACGTGGGTCTAATTACCGCAGAGGGCCGAGGCCTGGGCCGCGGCCGGAGTTGGGGAGTGGGGGCCCTGGCAGCGGAATTAGAACATTTAAGCTGTCATACCAAATCCGGGAGAGGCCTGATTACCTGGCCCTCGAAGAGGCTGCTTTGGTTTGGTGTCGACTATAATTTCCTGGCCACCAGCCGTGAAGCCAAGGGCCACCTTCTCTCCCCTGTGATGGGGGTCCAGGTTCTGCCTCTTTGACCCCCCACCCTCACATCAGACCCACCCAGGGGAGCCCGCCTGGGCCTCCCAAGCTGCCTGTGTGGGGTAGATAGGGGAACAGGTACACCAGTCACACATATTGGCTATGTGTATGCACACAGGTTATAGGTAAATGCCTTAAGGAAAGCGTGTACACTGGCAGAGGGTGAATGAACATGCGCAGATGTGTATATGGTACATATACATTTGTTGTGTGCACACTCTACTTTGGAGTGTATGTGTGGGGTGCAGGTACAAGTGGTATGAATATACTAGGTGTGGGTAAATGATAGGAGATGTGTCTACGTGGATTACGTGCAGGTGATCCAGCTTTTTTTTTTTTTTTTTTGACTTTTTTTTGGGACAGGGTCTTAGTGTCACCCAGGCTGAAGTGCAGTGGTGCAATCGTGGCTCACTGCAGCCTGGACCTCCTGGGCTCAGGCGATCCTCCCATCTCAGCCTCCTGAGTAGCTGGGACTACAGGTGGGCACCACTGTGCCCAGCTAATTCTTTTTATTTTTGTAAAGATGAGGTCTTCCGGCCGGGCGCGGTGGCTCAAGCCTGTAATCCCAGCACTTTGGGAGGCCGAGACGGGCGGATCACGAGGTCGGGAGATCGAGACCATCCTGGCTAACACGGTGAAACCCCGTCTCTACTAAAAAAATACAAAAAACTAGCCGGGCGAGGTGGCGGGCGCCTGTAGTCCCAGCTACTCGGGAGGCTGAGGCAGGAGAATGGCGTGAACCCGGGAGGCGGAGCTTGCAGTGAGCAGAGATCCGGCCACTGCACTCCAGCCTGGGCGACAGAGCGAGACTCCGTCTCAAAAAAAAAAAAAAAAAAAAAAGATGAGGTCTTCCTATGTTGTCCAGGCTGGGCTGATCCATCAAGGGGGCAAGGGAGTGGTTCGTGCAAATGGGCTGTATGTTTATGATGCTACATATGGGAAACGTGCACACAGCAGGGCCACATGTATGCAGGTTACATGTAGTATGTATACACAGTGGTGTGTGCTGGTAAGTGTCATGAAAGCAAGGAGCAAGTCTATTTTGCTGACTGCTATACCCCAGCACCTAGCCTGGCACATGGTGGATAGCTGTTGATTGTATAGATGCTCAATGACTAGAAGCCGTTATCTTCATCAAACAAACGCAGGAACAGAAAACTAAATACTGCATGTTCTCACTTACAGTGGGAGCTGAATGATGAGAACACATGGACAGATGGGGAGGAACAACATACATTGGGGCCTGTCGGAGGGTGGGAGGAGGGAGAGCATCAAGAAGAATAGCTAATGGATGCTGGGCTTAATACCTAGGTGATGGGATGATCTGTGCAGCAAACCACCATGGAACACGTTTACTTATGTAACAAACCTGCACATCCTGTACATATGCCTCTGAACTTAAAATAAAGGTTGGAAGTCGGGCTGGGCACACTGGCTCATGCCTGTAATTCTAGCACTTTGGGAGGCCGATGTGCGTGGATCACCTTAGGTCAGAAGTTCAAGACCAGCCTGGCCAACATGGCGAAACCCTGTCTCTACTAAAAATACAAAAATTAGCTGAGTGTGATGGTGGGCACCTGTAGTTTCAGCTACTCGGGAAGCTGAGGAAGGAGAATCACTTGAACCTGGGAGGCAGAGGTTGGAAGTCAAATAAATAAATAAACAAATAAAACTATAGATGCTCAATGAGTTTATGTCTATGTGATGGGTACAGGGGAACTATGTGAGGCATGGGTTAATGATGTGAGCATTTGCAGTCTACACGGAATGTGCCTGGTGTGTGTGTGTGTGTGTGTGTGTGTATTTGTCCCCATTGTGTGATTGGGGTCACGAGCTCGAGACAGTACTATGGAATGCTGAACTGCCTCCTCCACTTACAGGTTGTCTGACCTTAGGCAAGTCATTTAACCCCTCTGAGCCTGACTTCTCATCTGTAACACGGATACTAATAATCAGAGCTAACGTTTACTGAGCACTTAGTCTACGTGTGGCACTGTACTATACGTTTCTCATGCATGATGATCTCATTGATTTCCCAACAACTCGAAAAAGGAGGTACTACTACCTCCTTACAGATGGGGAAACAGAAGCTTGCCACAGGTTAGATAATGGTGAAGCCAGGATTCAAACTCAGGTGATCTGACTGTGGTGTGAACTTTTGGCTGCCAGGCTAAATGAATAGAACCTGTTGCATAGGCCTGTCCGAAGGATTGAAGGAGGTCATCCACCCAGCACTGCATATGGCATGTAGTAATCACTTGGTAAATGTTATTGCTATTATTTGCATGTAGATATGGGACACATAGAACAGCTACAAGAATGTTTGGGAAATGGGTATGTAGTATATTGTGAGAGACAGATGTGTAGGTGTGTTTGTGTGGTGTGTATAGACATACATTTACACAAGGTTTATGACACATGTATTTGGGTATATGAATATATGATATATTTTACATGATGAACACAAGGCATGTAAATCCATGTCTTATGATGTCTTTGGATGTACTGTATCGATATGTGGCTTATGAAATTACACAAGCACATACTTGAGGGGTGTGATACACATATGGTCTACCTGGGGTCTGCATATGTATACATCTAAGCTGCAGGCATGGGCATAAATATGCACATGGCACACAGTAGGACACCTGTGTGCAGAGAAGTGATACATATTATAGATACAGATGCCATAGAGAGAGATCAGATGTAGGCCAGGTGGTGGCTTATGCCTGTAATCCCAGCACTTTGGAAGACTGAGGCAGGTGGATCACTTGAGCCCAGGAGTTCAAGACCAGCCTGGGCAACATGGCGAAACCCTTCTCTACAAAAAATAGAAAAATTAGCTAGGTGCGGTGGCGTGCACCTGTAGTCCCAGCTACTCAGGAGGCTAAGGCAAGAGAATTGCTTGAGCCTGGGAGGTGGAGGTTGCAGTGAGCTGAGATTGTGCCACTGCACTTCAGCCTGGGTGATGGGAGTGAAACCCTGTCTCAAAAAAAAAAAAAAAAAAAAAAAAAAAATGCATGTAGCAGATATAGTATGCATGTAACATATTAGACTATGTACATACTGTATACCATGCATTTATATGGTCTAGTATGTGCAGATGTATGTGAGGTGCTTATGCATGGGGTATTTATAGGCATGTGGATGTAAGCAGAGTGTGTTTGTGTAATACATATTCTTGGAGGTATATATTGTATATACTTTTGAGATATATCTGTTTGTGATACGTATTTTGTGCATCTTTGCTCCAGTGTCACCTTAAGTTAAAATATCCATAGCCACCCTGTTTAAAACAGTCCCAATTTCCCACCACAGTCCCTTCTTCCCTTTTCTCCATGAAAGTGTCGATTTTTAATATACCATATAATGCAGTAATTTAGTATGTTCTGTTGTTTCCTCCCTCACTAGAGCATAAACTTCAGAAATCCAAAGCTCTTAGTTTTTGTTGTATTGGCCACCATCGATTACAGCCCACTGCAGCTTGTAACTCATGGGCTCAAGCGCTCCTCCCTCCTCACCTTTCCGAGTAGCTGGGATTACAGGCGCGCGCTACCACGCCTGGCCAGCTTTTCTGTTTGTTCACGCTGGACCCCCAGTGCCTGGCACAGGGCCTGGCCCCTGGTAGATGCCCACCCACTCAGCCACCACGTGTGGAAGCAACACATGGATGTCGGCGCAGGCAATGCGGCTGTGTGGGGCACGTGAAGCGTGCAGTGGAGACTTAGGTGCATGGCACAGACACGCATGCCACAAGGGGTGCGACCAGCAGAAGGCGTGTGCGCGCGCCTGAGTACATGACGGTCGCCTGCCCGCTGCCGCCTGGCTATCGCTAGGTCACCTCGCACCCTCGCCCGGCAGCCCTCGGTGGGCGGCCCCGGCAATCTCCCGGGGCGCGACCCCCTGTACCCCGGGCTGCCGTCATTTTCCGGCGGCCGCAGGGCGGGGAGTGAGCTGGCCGCGGCCCGGCTGGGCCGGCAGGAAGCGCGCATTGTTTGCGGGCCGCGGCCCAGCAGGGAGTTCCCGGCCCCGCGAAGACATAAAAGGAGAAAGAGCGCCCGCGGTGCGGTCCGGGCGGCCGGGGGAAGCGCGGCCCCGCGCTCCGCTGACCCCGGTGTCCATTCCCGGCTCCGCCCCTTGGCTTCGAGGCACGGGTTCGAATCCCGGCTCGCCGCATCCCTGAACCTGGGAAATGAACGTTGTCTGCTGGAAGCCTATCTCAGGGAAGACCCACGTGCTCGCCCCCTCCACTCTCCGCGTCCAGTTTCCTGCCCTGCTAAAAACCCAACAGTCTCCTGAAAAGAGAAGGTGCACAGTGAAACCCAGGATTTCGGAGAAAGGTTTCACCAGCTAGGAAACCTACCACTGTAGCTTGAGCCACGCCCCACATCTCTGGCCTAAAACACCCTCTTCTGCGGGGAACGTTATCTGCAGGCACTTTTATGGATGGGAAACTGAGGTCTGGAAGAGGAAACACTTGCTCAAGGCCTTCAATCACAAAAACCCTATTGTGCAAAATTTTTACCAACTCAGGGACTTTCTCCCATGCTTAGAGGCGTAGCCACTTTCATGGTGGTTGTTGATTGAAAAACTGATGGAATGATCACTTACTGGGTGAACCGGCGTCACACCTGATGCTTACTGAATCCTCACACCCCTTTTAGAGGTGGACATGAGTAAACTGAGGCCCAGAGAGATAAAGTGTCTTGCCCAAGCTGGTTGAGGAACGGGGCTCGGCCTTGCTCTGGTTTGGGAGATGTTACTCCTGACAATGCTGGCACCATAATCTTGGGCAGGGACATATTTGCATAAGGGTTAAGATCTAAACAAGTCAGGAAAAAGTAAGGAGTTAGCAACCCCACCCATTGCAGCCCAGCCCAGCCCATAGTATTGAGCCTGGATTGTCCTCTTGCCTGTTTGGGGGGAAAAGGTAGGAAAGGAAAAGGTTGAATCTTCACAGTTGCCACAGGGGCCCAGAGAGGTTAAGTGAGTGGCACCAGGTCACACAGCAAAATGGCTGTGAAACAGAGGCTCCACCCACACACAGCCAGACCTCTCTTTTGGGGAGAACCCTCTTCTGCATTCTGAAATTCTGGGGACCTGTCCTGAGGTGTCTTCACCCACTGAGCCAGGAGATTCTGATTATGGAGAAACGGCCTACCCTCCACCCCTGTCCCTGCCCAGTCGGGGAACCCTACACCCGGGGGTAATTGAGATCAGATGCAGCTGTGGCTCACAGAATGCACAGAATGCTCCCTAGGAACCTGGAAGCATTTATTGTCTGGAAGAGAATCCAGGGCCGTCCTCCCTCCCTTGCTGTCCCTTCCCCAGGCGGCCTGGCAGAAAGTGGATCGGGCCTGAGGAGCCTCTGGTGCTGCCCCGGGTTAGAGCAGCGGCCTTGATGAATACGACTGCTGAAAGCGTCTTCCTGGCTTCCTCCTTCCTGGGGATATGGTTACAGGGGGTCAGACTTCCTGCCCAGCCTGCCTTCGCCTTTGCCTTTCTGGCAAAGTGTGGATCTGCAGGCTCTTCTCCTGCAGGCAGCTCCACACGCCCACCCCCATGCCTTGCAACTGGGGCACCGGCTGGCCCCATTTCATTCAGAGCCCAGCTTGAATGTCACCTCCTCAGGGAGACTCTCCCTGGCCACCCTATATGAACCACCCACCTACCAGCAGTCCTTCCCTCTCACCCTGTTTAATTCTCTTCATATCACTTATCTTTAGTTGGGTGGTTCATTTATTTTCTTTTAATAATGTTTATTTCCTCTCCCCACCGCAAGAATGTGAACCCTGGGAGGAAGGGGACTTTGTCCTGCTCACTGCTGTATCATAAGGCCTGGAACTGTGCTTGGCACACCTGCTCAGTAAATACTGATTGAAAGAACAAGGCAAGGACTGAGCGCCTACTTTTGGCCTCTGAACTTGGAAGTTGACCTTGAATCACATTGCTTTGAGGTGAGGTTTACTGTTTCTGATCTCCACCCTCTGGCTTGTCCTGATTGCACGTCTCTGGTATAAAACCCCACTTTCTTTTTCTTTTTCTTTTCTTTCCTTCTTTCTTTCTTTCTTTCTTTCTTTCTTTCTTTCTTTCTTTCTTTCTTTCTTTCTTTCTTTCTTTCTTTCTTTCTTTCTTTCTTTTTCTTTCTTTCTCTCTCTCTCTCTCTCTCCTTCCTTCCTTCCTTCTTTCTTTTCTTTTCTTTTCTTTTTTTTTTTTTTGAGAAGGAGTCTCACTTTGTCACCCAGGCTGGAATGTGGTGGCATGATCTCGGCTCACTGCAACCTCTGCCTCCCAGGTTCAAGTGATTCTCCTGCCTCAGCCTCCAGAGTAGCTGGGATTATGGGTGCCTGCCACTACACCTGGTCCCTGGTCTCCAATTTCTTGTGTCTGGATTTTGGTTCCCTCTCCTCACTCAGCAAGCCCATTTTACATGGTAGTGCTATGAAGTCTCAGGTGGGGTGACTGCTGGCCAATACCATACCTTTGTCTGACTTGAGAAAAGGTGCTCCCTAATGGGAGGATGCAGTCCTGCTGGTCCCCAGCTTGACCAACAGAAAGTGAACTTACATGAAGAAAACGGACCATCTTTTTTGGCTGACGCAGCCCCACACTTGGGCACAGGTTGGCTGATTTCAGACTCCACAGGTGTGTGACTTGTGCTTGGTTTAATGCTCTACTGCTATTGTCTTGAAAATTTTAATATTTGAACAAGGGATTGCATATTTTTATTTTGCACAAGGCCCCTCAAATTACGTAGGTAGTCCTGATTCTACACACAGTCCTGATTAAATGTTAGCTGTCCCCCTTATACAGATGGGGGAAGGTGAAGCCCAGAAAAGGTGACCATTAATGTGGCTCAGTGAAGCCTGGTGGGGCAGAGGCTGGTCTGCCAGCTCCCAGCTGGGTGAGGCTGGGCACACTTTGTTATGGGGGAACCAGCCATGGTCCCCCACCCACAGGTGCTCAGGATCAGAGAGAAGAGAGATGATATTCACTTGTTTGCATTGCCCGGACACAGCAGGTGCTTGGTACTTGTGGGGGACTGAGGTGCCAGGGCATTGTGGTAGAGGGAGTGATGCTTTCCATTAGGGACTTTGGAGAAGGCTCCCTGGAGGAGGTGTCAAGGGATCTGACATTGAAGGATGAGGAAGGTTTGAATCAAGAGAGGAGGGGAAGGATATTCCCAAGAGAAAGTCCAGAACGGGCAAAGGTCACGTAGTCTGGATAGGAGAATGAGGATGGCACTGGAGAGGTAGGGACCTCAGTGTCAGGGTGAAGATTTTATCCTCTGTGTGGGCTTGGGAGAGTCCCCAGCTTCTACTCCAACCAGAGCAGATCAGTGTAAACATGTTTTCTGTTTCATACATGGGATGGAGGTGCAGGGGGTGAGAGGGTCGTTGGATTTTGTTTGTAAAAAAAGAAGTTGCCTCTAAAAATATGTTTAAAAGCCACAGCTGTTGGGGACGGAAAGCAGAGAAGGAATTAATACTCCGTCTGGCAGCTCTGGCCTTCTTTCCTTAAGGAGAGTTTGCCCTCTTTAAGGAAAACCTGGAGCCTCAGAGAGGGGCATGTGTCTGCTCTGGGTCCTTGGTGTATCTAGAACCCAGGACTCCTGACTCCCAGATCGGTGCTTTTTTGACTCTGTAGCTGCAGGAACTCATCTCCACAGGCCTGTGGTCCAGTTTCTGTGGTCAGGTGGCAAAGCTGAATCTCCAGCAGCGATAGATGCTCCCTTTTCCCTCCTCTGGCTGGCCTGCCAGGCCAGCCCTGAAAAAAGGTGGCCTATGCTGCCACCTGGTGGCCACTCACAGGTAGGGGAGGGTGCCACTTCTCTGCTGGGAGCTAGCCACACTATCCTGGTAACTGATGGTCTAGACAAGGGATCCTGTGCTTGGGTGGGGATTGCCCTGTTCTGGGGCATTGACCCCTTTGGGAATCTGGGACCATTAATAGTGGTATGGCCCACCTCAAATCTGTTCTTCCTTCTATCTTTCCCAGTCTAAGGGACGTAATACCCTAATTGTCTAATCTGGAAGCCTGGGTTTTACCCTTGACTCTTCCTACTCCCTTTTCCCCTAAATCCGGTCTGTCCCGAAGTCCTGTCAAGCCTTCCTTTTAGGCACATATGGCATGTGTCCCACGCTGTCTATTCCCAAGACCACGACTCAGGTCCAGCTGCTTCGTTGTCCTCACCTGGTCTTCTCCCCACTCAGGCTTGTCTGCAATCCACTCCCCAGGCTACATCCAGAGGGACTTTGTTAAAATGCATGGATACTTATGTTCTCCCTGCTTAAAACCATCAATGGCTCCCTATTACCCCCAGGACAAAACTTAGCCTTTTTGCCAGGAAACCCGTCTTGGGAATAGTCCCTTGCAAACCCTCTAGCTCTGCTTCTCACAGGCCCCCTCCTTCCCCGACTACTTGGGCAGCATAGCATAGTAGTTACAGGAGTAGATGCTTAGATGCTAGTGCCTGGGTATCTGCTTTTTTTTGTTTGTTTTGTGTCGGAGTCTCACTCTGTCGCCCAGGCTGGAATGCAGTGGCACGATCTCGGCGCCATTCTCCAGCCTCCCGAGTAGCTGGAACTACAGGTGCCCACCACCACGCATGGCTAATTTTTTGTATTTTTTTTTTTTTGAGACGGAGTCTTGCTCTGTCACCAGGCTGGAGTGCAGTGGCACGATCTTGGCTCACTGCAACCTCCACCTCCCGGGTTCAAGCGATTCTCTTGTCTCAGCCTCCCGAGTAGCTGGGACTACAGGCTACTACTGTGGCACCCCGCTAATTTTTGTATTTTTAGTAGAGACAGGGTTTCAACATGTTGGCCAGGATGGTCTCGATCTCTTGACCTTGTGATCCACCTGCCTCGACCTCCCAAAGTGCTGGGATTACAGGCGTGAGCCACCGCACCCGGCCCATATCTGCTTTTAAATTTCACTTTTGTCATTTGATAACTATGTGACCTCAGTCAGGTTCCTTATCTCATTTTCCCAATCTCCAAAATGGGGTTGATGATAATAGTGCCTAAGGGGGTTATTGTGAGGATTAACTGAAATATCATGTAAGAAATTGTGCTAAGTCGGGGCCAATTACAAGGTTAGAGGGCAGAGTCTCCACACAAGACAAGACTTCCTTCCTTCCTTCCTTTTCCTTTTCCTTTTCCTTTCTTGATGGAGTCTCACTCTGTTGCCCAGGCTGGAGTGCAGTGGTGTGATCTCAGCTCACTGCAACCTCCAACTCTCAGGTTCAAGTGATTCTCCTGCCTCAGCCTCCTGAGTAGCTGGGACTACAGGTGCGTGCCACCAAACCTGGATTTTTTTTTTGTATTTTCAGTAGAGATGGGGTTTCACCGTGTTAGCCAGGATGGTCTTGATCTTCTGACCTTGTGATCTGCGCACCTCTGCCTCCCAAAGTGCTGGGATTACAGGCATGAGCCACTGTGCCCGGCCCACCTTCATTTCTTACATGTTTTTAATTAAAAAATTAAAAAATCATTTTTGTGTTAATTTTTTTCCCCAGAGATGAAGTCTCACTATGTTGTCCAAGTTGGTCTCAAGCTCCTGAGCTCAAGTGGTCTGCCCACCTTGGACTCCCAAAGTGCTGGGATTGCAGGTGTGCGCTACTGTGCCTGCACAAAAAATTTTAAAGTTTTAAAATGTATTCATTTATTTGTTTATTATTATTTTTGAAACAAAGTCTGACTCTATCACCCAGGCTCGAGTGCAGTAGTGTGATTACGGCTCACTGCAGTCTCGACCTCCTGGGCTCACATGATCTTCCCACCTCAGCCTCCTGAGTAGCTGGGACTACAGGCGTGCACTACCATGCCAGGCTGATTTTTTATTTTTTGTAGAGACACAGTTCCACTATGTTGCCCAGGCTGGTCTTGAACTCCTGGCCTCAAGAGACCCGCCCGTCTCAGCCTCCCAAAGTGCTAGGATTACAG
This sequence comes from Theropithecus gelada, assembly GCF_003255815.1. Lineage (NCBI taxonomy): Eukaryota > Metazoa > Chordata > Mammalia > Primates > Cercopithecidae > Theropithecus > Theropithecus gelada. The sequence continues at coordinate 18,485,068 of NC_037683.1, read as the reverse complement.
GCATAAGCCACCAGGTCTGCCCACCATCACTTCTGACACCTGCTACAAGTTCAAGAGGTTCCCTAAACCACCCTCAGGTTCTGTAATTTGCTAGAAAGACTCACAAGACTCACTGAAAGCTGTTATACTCATGGTTATAGTTTATTACAGGGAAAGGATACAGACTAAGATCAGCCAAAGGGAGAGATGTACAGGGCAGAGCCCAGGGGATTTTCTTTCAAGCATAAAGTAAAGCTTCCATTGTCCTTCTCATGGAATCAGAATGTGTCACTCTCCTAGTATCAATGTGACAATGTCCGTGGAGTATTGCCAACTGGGGAAGTGCACCTGAGCTTCAGGGTTCAGAGTTTTTATTGGGGCTCTGTTTTCTCTTCTCTAATTTACTTTATTGTAAGAATACAGCATATTATATATATATATAAAACATATAAAATATGTGTTAATCAACTGTCATGTTATTGGTAAGGCTTCTGGTCAACAGTAGGTTATCAGTGGTTAGGTTTTGGGGGAGTCAAAAGCTATATGTGAATTTTTGATGTATGGGGGTCAGTTTCCCTAATCCCTGCATTATTTTTATTTTTTTTGCAACAGAGTCTCATACTGTTGCCAGGTTGGGGTGCAGTGGCGTGATCTAGGCTCTCTGCAACCTCTGCCTCCTCGGTTCAAGCGATTCTCCTGCCTCAGCCTCTTGAGTAGCTGGAATTACAGGTGCCTGCCACAATGCCCAGATAATTTTTGTATTTTTAGTAGAGAGAGGGTTTCACCATGTTGGCCAGCTGGTCTCAAACTCCCGATGTCAAGTGATCTGCCTGCCTCAGCCTCCCAAAGTGCTGGAATTACAGGCATGAGTCACCATGCCTTGCCACCCCTGAATTGTTCAAGGGTCAACTGTACTAGCTGTTATCCACTTGAGATGTAATCTACTTCTCAGAATTCCTCAAAAGGGGAGCTCTCTGTCTCTGGGCCTTTGCACATGCTGTCTTCTCTGCTAAGAACACCTTTTCTCTGGGAAGACCCTGGAGACTGAGTTAGGTGCCCTGCATGTACCTCACCTGCCTCCTCTTTCCCAGGACTTATCTCATGGTCATTGTCCGGTCAGTGGTCAATGCCTGTGTCCCCCATCACAGTGTGGGCACCTTGTGGGTACAGAAGCTTCTGTCTTATTCTTCCTTGTTCCAGGTGCTTAGCACAAAGTAAGCACTAAGGAACTGGTTATTTTATTTTTATTTTTATTTTTGAGATGGAGTCTCCCTCTGTGGGTCAGGCTGGAGTGCAGCGGCGCAATCTCAGCTCACTGTAACCTCCACCCCTCGGGTTCAAGCGATTCTCCTGCCTCAGCCTCCCGTGTAGCTGGGATTATAGGTGCGTGGCCCCGTGCCCAGTTAATTTTTGTATTTTTGGTAGAGACAGGGTTTCACCATGTTGGCCAGGCTAGTCTCGAACTCCTGACCTCAGGTCATCCACCCGTGCTAGGATTACAGACGTGAGCCACTGCGCCCAGCCAGCAGGCACTGGTTATTAAGTTAAACTTTGAACTCCGTGCTATAGGATGTAACTAAAAAACTAGATTAGACTCAGAAAGGATTTGAAAATAAATAATACAAATCTGGTGAAAAGCCATGGCCAGAACAGGGGCATTTCCTCTACTTCATAATGACATTAACCATTTAAATGCCAGGTTCTGTGCCATATGCTTATCCATGCTATGTCTTTTCTCCTTTAAAGCCCATGCACACAATTATCTCCATCTTAGTGATGAGGGTTTGGCCATTTAGGGAGGCAAAGTGACTTGCTCAAAGTCACACAGCTCGTAAGGGCTGAGGCGAGACTCATGCCTCTTGGAGGAGCTTGCCTCCAAGAGCTTGTCGCCTCTGGAAACAGTGATGCTGGCAGGGAGGGTGATTGCTGCTTACCTGACTCTGAGGGCCCACTGGGCAGAGAAAATGACCTGTGCTGTGGGCCCTGAGCAGCAGCAGGGTCAGCGGGAGACTGAGGAGGTGGATTTCAGTTTCCTGGGTCCAAGAATGCAGACTGCCTGATGAGGTGGCTGCAAATGAACTCTTGCCTTGCACGTCTGCCACCCATGTGCCTCAAGGTCCAGGCCTGGGTTGAGATCCTTCCTCTCTGTCCATCCCCAGTGCTGTTGGGGGTGGGGAGAGGGGTTCTGGGGAAAGAGGAAGGAAGAGCCAGTCCAGCCAGAGGTCAACAGAGGAGCCGGAGGAAGAGGAAAGGAAGAGGAAGGAGGGAGGGCTTGGAGCGTGCTGGGATTCCCAGCTCCCTCCAGTGCCTGAGTTCGTGGGTTCTGAGAAACAGGACACTCTCTGGGTTGGAGGTGGGCTGCCTGAATTTGACCTTTTGGGCAGATGGGGCAGAAATCAGGGCCCCAAACAAACTCCATCTTGAGAGCCAACTGGGGAAGGACCCTGGCCTGGGGGCCAGGAGCCCTGGATTCCAGCTCCTTCTCTGTTTCTTGTTCTCGGGTAAACTCCTTCCAGCTGTAGGCCTCAGTCTCCAGATCAGTTGAATGGAGGTTTGGGCTCAATGACTTGAGATACTCCCTACAGAAAGGCAGGAAGCTGGGGCTCAGAGAAGGCCTGGGGAGGGAACTGGAGGTTGGGTCAGGATGGGTGCTAGTGGCGCCTGTCCATGGGCCTAGAGCTTAGTTCCGCAGCCACCCCACCCCCTCCCAGCTTCTCCTCTGCCCACCACACAGACCACGTGGCCTTCTCTTCTCCTTTTCTATATTCAGATATCCTAGAGTTCTGAGGAAGGCCCAGGCTGGTGCCCAGGAACTCTGAGCTGCTGATGGAGTCAACTCTAGTGGGAAGGATTGCAGTTAGAGATACAGCAGGTCACAGGCTTGGGAGGAGATAGCTGGGCTGCAGGAGGGGCCACCCTGAGTGCCGTGGGAGCGGTGAGGGGTCTTTTTGTTACCCTAGCCTGCCTCTGGCCCAAGAGCCACCCCCCAAGTGCTGGTTGCTTCTGGAGTCTGGACTATCCAGCTGGCTGATAGGGGTCGGAGGGGGGAAGGTGGGTGGGAAGGAATGCAGCCCTGGCCTTGTCTGAGAGCTCACTCTGACCAACAAAGTCATGGAGGCTGTGCCTGGCTGGCTGGGGGGCCTGTGGCCAAGGGTGCAATGGCTGGATTCTATGTTCAGTCTAGACTAGAACTTGGTTTGACTTGAACTGAATTTAGTAGAGTTAAACTGAGTTGGGTTGTGTTGGGATGGGTTTGGTTGAGTTGAGTTGATTGGAATTGAGTTTGATTGACTTGGGTAAGGTTTGATTTGGGTGGGTTGAGTGGAAGTAAATTGAACTGAGTTGAATTTAGGATAGTTGAGTCATTAAACCCCAGCCCTATCCCTCACAAGCAGCCACTCTGTGGTGGGAGGCCAAACCCCTGCTTCCTCCTCTCCCCTGGGCCTATGAGGCCTTCCCCCTGGTGCTCTCAGAATGGTACCTGCAGTCCTGACCCCAAGAGGTGGAAGAGTTGGGGTCAGTGGTGGATGACTCTCATCAAAGGGACACCCAGAATCTTCTTGGCTCTCCTCCTCCCCACCCTCCAAACAATACATTTTACTAGAGAGAGGTACAGAAAGGCACAGAGAAGAGAGAGAGATGGAGGAAAAAGCAAGTCAGTGAGGCACTGCTCTGAGAAAGTAATGGCATGGCGATTGATACTTCTGTTCGCAAAGATGACTTCTGGGGACAGACACTGTTGTTTTCCCACCCACCTCCCAGCCTGATGCTCAAATCTCCTTACTCTGGGTTCAGATTCTGGGCTCTCCAGCCTCAGGAGGGCCTCATTCTGATTCCCCTAACTCCGAATGATCTGGGGCAGGCCCCCTCCAGTCTCTGGGTCTCAGTTTCCCCATCCATAAAATGAGAAGATTGGCCTCAATTTCCTTCCAGCTCTATTGTGTCTAATGCTAATTTTATGACTGGGGAAGTAGCTTTAGCTCCTGGTTCTCAGGCAGTCGGGGCTGACCTAGGGCTCCCCTGGTGGAGAAAGGGTGGAGGGGATGAAGGGACAGGGGCATCTCCGTTTAGGAGGAATAATTCCCCACCCAAAGCTTAGAACATGAAGCAGATTGTGCCAGAAACAGAGACAGAGAGGGAAGAGTCAACGAGAGGAAGACAGCAATACAGAATTATTGAAAGAGGAGGGGAATCCAAGACAGCCACACACAGACAGAGCAGAGATAATGAGAGAGAGTGAGAGAGAGAGAGAGTGAGTGAAAGAGCGCAAAGCTGATAAAGGCAGGCAAAGGAGGACTGGGCCATAAAAAGGAGGGAAGACAGTGCCAGGCAGATGGAGCAGAGAAGCCAGGGACAGAGTTTTCTGTTCCCTGGAGGTCAGCTCAGACCCTGCTTTTCCCTGCAAGGTATCCAGTCTGGTGGTCCCTCTTCTGCCCATCAAATCTTCTTTTGGAATTTTCCCTGCCCCCCAATCTAAATCTCCTCCAGATCTCACCTCCCTAGAGGTGGTGTGGGCAGAGGTGAAAGCCCTCACAGGCCTGAGGCTTCGTGGCCTTGGGGCTTCATTAAAGGGTAGTAGTAAATGGCAAAGTCAGGGAGGAATAATAGTTATTATATGTATGGGGATGTGGTTAGAGTTGGGAGAAGAGCGAGGAGAGGCAAAGTCCAAAGAAAAATCTCCCCTTCTTTCATTAGATCAGGTATTAACTCTTGTGTTCCATTTCCCTACCATATATCCTATCGTTTAGGGATAAGCATTACTTTTTGTCATTTAGGGAATGACAGGATATCTGGTGGGGAGGTAGGAGGAAGGTCTTTATTGTTGGAAGGAAGGAGGAGATATAAAGGAAGAACTGAGCTGGACAGGGATGAGTTTAGTTGAGTTAAATTATGTTGAGTATAATTGGTTTTGTTTGGGTAGAGTACAGTGGAGTAGAGTTGCGTTGTTGTGTCATGTCAGGAAGGGTTGGGTCAAATTTATTTTAGTTTGGTTGAATGAGTGGAGTTTGGTTTGGGATTGGTTGAGTGGAGATGAGTTGGTTTGACTTGAACTGAATTTAGTAGAGTTAAACTGAGCCAGGTTGTGTTGGAATGAGTTGAGTTGACTGGAGTTGAGAGTTTGATTGACCTTGCATAATGTTTGATTTGAGTGGGTTGAGTGGAAGTAAATTGAACTGGGTTGGCTTGAGTTGAATTTAGGATAGTCAAGATGCATTGAGTTGAGCTGAATTAAGTTGGGTTGGTTGGGATAAGAAAGTTAAAAGACTCCTAGGAGACAGATCCAGGAGAATTGTGCCTCAGGAAGGTGGTGTGAGATTCCAGCAAAGAGAGACCTGGTGAGGGGAGGTGTCCATGGCTGAGATCTAAGCAGACTGTAAGTCTGACAAGATTTGGCATATAAATGATTAATCTCAGTGTTTCTCCATTTTCTTTTGTACTATACACTCTTATTGGTAATGGAGGCTCATGATGGCATGGGAAGAAAGCAATATCAGAATCTCATTGCATGTGCATGTGTGCTCACGTGTGTGTGTGTATGTGTGTGTGTGTAATTTGAAAAAATACCCAAAGGTAGTTCTTTATTTTTAAAATTAATTTATTTTTAATTGACAAATAATAATTATGCATATTTATGTGGTACAATGTGTATTAGTTTGTTTTCATGCTGCTAATAAAGGCATACTCAAGATTGGGTAATTTATAAAGGAAAGAGGTTTCATCGACTCACAGTTCCACCTAACTGGGGAGGCCTCACAATCATGATGGAAGGCAAAGCAGAGCAAAGGCACGTCTTACATGACAGCAGGCAAGAAAGCTTGCAGGGGAACTCCCATTTATAAAACCATCAGATCTTGTGAGACTCACTACCGTGAGAACAGTATGGGGGAAACCACCCCCGTGATTCAATTATTTCCACCTGGCCCAGCCTTTGACACGTGGGCATTATTACAATTCAAGGTGATATTTGGGTGGGGACACAGCCAAACCGTATCAAATGTGATTTTTTTTTTTTTTTTTTAGACAGGGTCTTGCTCTGTTGCACAGGCTGGAGTGCAGTGGCATGATCGAAGCTCACAGCAGCCTAAATCTCCTGGATTCAAGCAATCTTCCCATCTCAGCCTCCTGAGTAGAACTACAAGCACATGCTACCATGCCTGGCTAATTTTCTTTTCATTTTTTTTAAGAGGCAGGGTTTCACTGTGTTGCCCAGGCTAGTCTCAGACTCCTAAACTCAGATGATCTGCCCACCTTGGCCTCCCAGAGTGCTGGGATTTACAAGCGTGAGCCACCGCTCCTGGCTAATGTGATGTTTTGATCTGTGTATTTGTTGTGGAAAGAGTCAATCAAGCTAATTAACAAATCCTTCACTTAACTGACTTGTAATTTTTTGTGTGTGATGAGAATGTTGAAAATCTTTTAGCAATTTTGAAATATATAACAGATTATTATTAACTGTGGTCACCATGCAGGTATAATAGATCACTAAAACTTCTTTCTAACTGAAACTTTGCATCCATTCATCAACATCTCTCCCTTCCCCATCTCTCCTCCTCCCCACCTCCCTCTGCCAGCCTCTGGTAACCACCTTCCTACTCTTTGCTTCCATGACAGTGACTTTGTAAGATTCCACATATAAGTGAGATCATACAGTACTTGTCTTTCTGTGCCTGGCTTATTTCACATAGCATAATGTCCTCCAGTTCTATCCATGTTGTGAATGTTTCCATCTTTTTAAAGGCTGTGTAGTACTCCAATGCATCTACCTACCACATTTTCTTTCTTTCTATTTTTTTTTTTTTTGAGATGGAATCTTGCTCTGTTGCCCAGGCCGGAGTGCAGTGGTACAATCTCGATCTTGGCTCACTGCAACCTCTGCCACCCGGGTTCAAGCAATTCTCTGCCTCAGCCTCCCGAGTAGCTAGGATTACAGGCACCTGCCACCATGCCCGGCTAATTTTTGTATGTTTAGTAGAGATGGGTTTTACCATCTTGGCCAGACTGGTCTTGAACTCCTGATCTTGTGATCTACCCGCCTCAGCCTCTCAAAGTGCTGGGATTACAGGCGTGAGCCACCGCACCCGGCCACCACATTTTCTTTATCCATGTATCTGTTGATGGACACTTAGGTTGCTTCCATTTCTTGGCTATTGGGAATAATGATGAAATGAACCTAGACATGCAGTATCCCCTTGACATACCCCAAAGGTGATTCATAAATGCCTCCCAGGCTACAGCATGTTCCAGTGGAGAGTCAATATCCTGCAGAATCTTCATTCTTGCCGAGAAGTTCTGTTTGGATGAATCCCTGGCTGGAAACAATTTTTTAAAGGAGAACGAAGGGGAGCATAAAGGTCAGAAAGTCTCCCCTCTCCATTTCTTAACCCAATTCTTAGGTAGCAGCCTTTGAAGAAAAGAAAATGTAATATTTATTGAGCACCTAATATGTGGTAAGTATTTTTGTTTCCATTGTTGTATTGAACACTCACAAAATATTTCTGTTTTATAGTGGGGGAACTGTGGCCCAAGGAATTGAAGCAACAAGGTCAAGGTCACACAGCTAGTTTGATGTAAACCCAGGTCAGTGTGTCCCTTTTTGCCAAGAGAGTGACAGAAAACCATAGATGGTTTGGGGTGACAGCAACCAAAGGATGGTAGGGGAGGTGAGTGGGAGTGATGAGCTAGGGTGGTGGTGGGGTGCTGGGGAACTGAGAGGGAGGGTCAGAGGAGACTGGGGTGCAAAGAATGTGGGCTGAATGGTCTGTCAGAGAAGAGGTGAGAAGATAAGGGAGTGGGCAGTCCAGAGACACTTTGCAGGTGGAGGTCAGGTCATGGAACTTGTGGCCTCAGCAAGGCAGCAATAGGTCAGGTGCTGGTTTGTGCACCTTCAGCACTTGGGAATTGAGACCTTCCTAAGAATCTGGCAGGTGAGTCCCTGCAAGGAGGTTCCCAGCGTTCTCCTCTCTCCTTTGTTTTCTATTCCTGAGGTTCATCCCATCATCTCAGAGCTCCTTGAGAGCTGAGGACTCCCAGGGCCTGTCTGGAGGTAGGCCAAGATGTCATGTTCTGAGTGTTTGCAGGATGGGTGCAGTGGAACTGAAGGAATCACAAAGCGGCGAGGTCACTCCTGTGTGCTGGGTGTTGGGTGCCCCTAGGAGGCTCCCAGTTTCTGTCCTGAGGGTGGCCTGAGGGAGGGATTCAGGTTTGGAGTCTCTGGGGTGCTCACAGAGCTGGTGCTCCTCTCCTCCGGAGTGGGTGGTTGTGGGCAGCCAGCTGCACGTCCTACTCACCACCTGGTTCTTTCTTGTGGTCCTGTGGTCCTGGCTGGATGGCTGCGCCTCCTCCTTCCCCAGTGCCTTGATGACTCACATACCCCCTTCCCCACCACAACACACACATACCTCCCCCCAACACAAGCACACCACACTTACCCCACACAACCACTGGGCAGCCCCACGAGAGAGTCCCAGGTTGGATGGAGGGAAGACTGACTCCTCCCAGCTGTGGAGCCAGGGCAGCTCTCCCCATCAAGCTGCTCTGAGGGCCTGGGATCAGGATTTCAGCAACTCCTTCATTCACTTGCTCATTCTCGGCTTAAAATATGTATATTTGTGGGGATAGCATGCATAGAGAGAAGCCAGAGCCTGAAATTTTAGAACTGCAGTTCAACAAGCAGAAATCTCCAGCCAAGTCACCTCATCTCTCTTTGCCTGAGTTTCTTTATCTGTAAAATGTACATAATGCTCTCTTGCAGGGTGACGGAGGGGATCAAACAAGATAACAAAAGCCAAAGTGTGTGTGAACTGTAATCAGAGTTTATAGTTTACAAACATATAAATAGTCATTCATTCATTCACCCCATTGAACAAAGGCTGATGAAATCCTTGAGCACCAGGCAGTGTCCTAAGCCTCCAGGCAGTGTCCTAAGCCTTTTACAAGCATTAACTCATTTGATCCTCCTAAAAACCCTATGAGGATGATGCTAGGATTGCCCCCACTTTATAGACAAGGAAACTGAGACACAGAGGATTTAAGTAGCTTGCTCAATGCCATCTGGCTAGCAAATGGTACAGCTGGGATTCACACCTAGTCCTTTTTGATCAACTCAAGAGTATTCCATTCATTCATTTAGGGAACATTTATGAAATACTTTCTCTTTTTTTTTTTTTTTTTTTTTGAGACAGAGTCTTGCTCTGTCACCTAGGCTGGAGTGCAGTGGCACGATCTTGGCTCACTGCAACCTCCACCTCCCGGGTTCAAGCAATTCTCCTGCCTCAGCCTCCTGAGTAGCTGGGACTACAGGCACATACCACCACACCTGGTTCGTATTTGTATTTTTAGTAGAGATGGGGCTTCACCATGTTGGCCGGGCTGGTCTTGAACTCCTGGGCTCAAGTGATCCTCCCTCCTTGGCTTCCCAAAGTGCTGGGATTACAGGTGTCAGCCAACACACCCAGCCAAATTCTTTCTCTATGTGAGTCCCTGGGTCCATGGAAAGGAACCAGAGTTGGTGAGGTGGTTGAGGTCATCACCCAGGGGCAGAGGTAGCCTCCTGAGGGTGGAGGTTGGATATGCAGGGTGCAGGAAGGATTGCAAATTTTGGTTGTTAGCCAGCTAAGATTTCTGCCCTGTGCAGGACAGTCCTACACACATTGTCAACAGAACCCCATTGAGAAAACATTCAAGAAAAGAGCACAGGCTTTGGAGTCATTCCAGACCTGGGCCTTACCATTCCAAGATTGTGTGACTTGGCTTGGATAAATCGCTTTATGTCTCTTAGCTTCAGTTCCCACCTCTGAAAAACATGATTGAAGACATTATATATGTGAAGTACCAGAAGTATCTAGCATGCCTTGGTTGCTCAATAAACATGAAGGTCTTTTCCTGCTCAAGCAAATATCAAGAAGTATGGAGAAGAAGCAGTTTTGGCTTCTGGCATCCTTGCAAACCTCTCTCCCTCTCTCGTGAGGAGGTCTGAAGCAATCTGGGTTCTGGACACGCAAGAGCGCTCTCACCACATGGACCTCCCCCTTCTCTCCATCCAGGCCCAGGGCCCAAGGCCAGTAAGGCTCCTAACCTACCAGCTCTGAGGCTCCAGGCAAAAGCCACTTCCCCTCTTGGAGCCCTGGATTCTTTGTCTATGAAATGGAGAGACGCAGTGCTGATGGCCGTCAGTTGTTCCTGCCCATCTGACATCCCTTCCCTCTTCTTTGGGTGACTGCAACCAGTTTTCTATTGAGGAGCATCCTGCTCCCATTCTCAGTTGCCTGGGCATGTGGTCTGGGACTGGCCAGTCAGCATGTGGACATTCCATCTTCCTGTTCACAGTCATTGGTTCAGGTACAGGTGTGTGAGCTATCCCTGGAGCAATCACAAGTGTCCCAGGAACTCCGGGTACCAAGAAAAAGGCCAAGAAAGAGGCATTCTCTTCCCATATGGGATTGGGGCATGAGAACAGCATAAACCTGGAGCTGCCTGAGACCTCTGTAACGTCCCTTGGGGAGAACCTGCCTGAGGATGAAGCCAACAAGAGAAAAAGAGAGAGGAAAAGGAGAAGGAGATGAGAGGGAGGAGAAGAGAGGTGGGGTGGAGAAAGAGAGGGGCAGGGGTGGGTAGGAGAGAGAACCTGATATGATTTCTGGATATAGCCTGGCCTATCCTTGGATTTTCAGCTTGAGAGAAAATACCTCCCCTTCTTTTGCAAAAATTAATTAGAATTGTGTCTGTTGCTTGTAATAGAAATAATCTTCACTTATTCAGGGGCTAAAAACACTTATGTTGGCCAGGCACGGTGGCTCACACCTGTAATTCCAGCACTTTGGGAGGCCAGGGCAGGCAGATCGCTAGAGCTCAGGAGTTCAAGATCAGTTTGGGCAACATGGTGAAACTCTGTCTCTATAAAAACAAACAAACAAACAACAACAACAACAACAAACAAACCAAAATCAGCCAGGCATGGTGGTGAGTGCCTGTATTCCCAGCTACTTAGGGGGCTGAGGTGGGAGGATTGCTTCAGTCCAGGAGGTCTAGGCTGCAGTAAGCCGTGATCATGCCACTGCACTGCAGCCTGGGCAACAGAGTGAGACCCTGTCTCAAAAAAACAAAACAAAACAAACACAAAACATCTACATCAAAAGATTGCTGTGTAGATCAAAAGGGAAGATAATGTAAGCAAAAATGTTTCTTTATACTGTATATGGCTGAATGACGATAAGTTATTAGTGAAGTGTTAAAGCAGGAACACACATTCCATGCAAATGACGAGTCAGTCTGTCCAGTTCTGTTTGAAAGGCTTGAGAAAATGGACTTTTACGGTTCTTGCCTGAGAACAGAAGGAATTTTTGGAAGTGCGAAGTCTTGTGCCCTAAATTTTCAGTTCATTGGGTGCAAGTTTTCTAAGGATGAGGTGTCCTTGCATTGGGTCGCACTGTTTCTTATGTGACTTGTTCGAAGGTCGCTTACTTTACAAGAGGCCATAGTACAGTGAGGAAAGATACCTGGCCTGTTGGGGCAAGTCCCTGCCTGGCTCTTAGTCTCTGATTTTGTCACCTGAGTGGGGCTGGATTGGGCCTTCTTCTAGGGAGCAGCTGGCTCTGACCCACTGTGATCCTGCTATTCCCAGACCTTATCCTGGGACAAGAGAAGTCTGCTCACCTCTGTTGTCTGCAGCATGCACTGGTTACTGAATTCTCCAGAGAAGCCACCCATCTGAAACCATAGCCCACGCCAGAAAGAGGCTCTTTCTGGAGTCTGGCAGACATTTTCAACTCACTGTCTCTTCCCTGTCTGTTCCAGAAAATTCGATTTCTCAACCTGCTTTGCAGCCAAGTGAGGCCACGTGACATGGTTCTGGTGAAAGAAATGTAAAGTGGAAATCTCCTGGGGCCGTCTCTTCCCTTTCCAACCTTTTCCTGTTTGGAACATGGGCATGAAGTGCTAAGTGCAAGGACGCAAACTATTTTGAGGATGACGGAGCTGAAAGATGGAAAGAATCTGAACTCCTGATGGCACTGCTGAGATGCCGAGAAGCCACAACAGGGCTGGGTTGCTTACCTCTGGACTTCTTGTCATCTGAGAGAAATAATTCTCCCTCCTTTTTGGGCTTAAGCCTCCATATTTGGAGTTTTTGATATATGTAACCACATGCATTCCTGACACACTAAGCTAGCACTTGCCTGCAACCATTCTGTCTCTCTCTTTTGTTTTTTTAGAGAGATGGAGTCTTGCTAAGTTGCCCAGGTTGGTCTTGAACTCCTGAACTCAAGCAATCCTCCCACCTTGGCCTCCCAAAGTGCTGGGATTACAGGCATAAGCCACTGCGCCTGGCCACTATTCTCTCCTAAATTCTTTCTAGGCATGTAGTCCAACTTTTTTTTTTTTTTTCCCTTGCATCTGGGGCCATAATGACAGAATTGGAGTAATTTTATACTTATTAATTATAATAATTCTACCAGCAATCATTATTTACTGAGTGCCTCCTGAGTGCCAGGAATTGAGCTAAGTGATTTTATCCTCACAACAGTCCCAGGAAACAAATATTGTTATTTTTCTCATTTTCAGATGAGGAAACTGAGGCTCAGAGATGACAGATGACTGGTTCAAATTCACACAGCTAGAATTGAAGCTGGCCTCTGAACCCAGGTCTGCCTTACACCAAAACTCCTGCTCTTCATCCTCAGCATGCCTAGTTCACCATGCTTAGTTAACATGTAGGGAAACTGAGGTCCAAGAGGAAGAGTTACTAGCCCAAGGTCACACAGTAATTTCAGGGGGTCATTTTACAAGAAATCAGATCGACTGGATCCCTATTCCGGGGCTCTTTCTATGATATCCTGCTGCTTAGCAAATGCCAGGGCCTGAAGTCCAGGCTGAGGTCTGGGGATGGTGGGAGCTATTGAAGGTTCTAAACAGAATTAGAAGAGTGTCCCACATGCCAGAGGAGGGCTGTGGAAACACTTCCTCTCCCTTCCACTATGGTGGAGAAGGAAGTGGGGTGAGAGGACTGATGTTTTACAGCCCCATAAACTTCCTGAGCAATGTCCCCTGGCCAGATAATAGCTCTTTCCCCCGGTTTGTCCGTCACAGGTGGCTGAGTCCCCTGATCCCAGGAGCTGATATCTGATGCTCTGCAGATTACACTGATGGGGGGTGGGGCTGGCTGGGGAGGATGCCATGGCATGACCACTCAGCCATCCTGTGCCAATCAGATGGTGCTGGCTGTCTAGTGGAGAGGTCTGTGGGGCAGAGGGCCCTGCAGTGGAAACTCCCCAGATGAACTTGGGGACTCTCCACTTAGAGTCTCCCACTTGTTTATCTTCTTGGCCCATCCCTGGCAGGATCTGGGTGTTTGTTTAAGGATTCAGGGTTTGGGATCCAAGATAACCAGCGATGAGTGTCATAGGGAGTTATGCTTGTAAATGTTGAAATCATACAGGCCAGGGCTCAAATCCCAACTCTACCACCTATATGTAGCCTGTGGTATAGGCTATAGCAAGTCAGTTAATTTTCCTGTTTATAAAAATGGGGACAAGAGGAAAATCTACCTCATGGGGCTGTTAGGAGTTATAAAGGAGATGATGCACCAAAAACCTTTTGCATAATGTCTGCCACATGGTAAGTGCTCCAGAAGTGGTTAAAACTCCTCCCACTTTTCTTCCTCTCTGCGTAATCTAGGGAAATCTTTGAGCCTCATTTTCCTGTTTCGCAAAATGGGGACCATGATACCTTCTTCTTCCAGCTATTGTGAGGGTTTCAATGAGAAAGGGATGTAAACACATTTGGTGGGCCGGGTGTGGTGGCTCATGCCTGTAATCCCAACACTTTGGGAAGCCAGTGTGGGAGGATCACTTAAGCCCAGGAGTTCAAGATCAACCTGGGCAACATAGTGAGACCCCTGTCTCTACAAAAACAAACAAACAAACAAAAAACAAATAAAAAAAATTAGCTGGGCATAGTGATGTGCACCTGTAGTTCCAGCTACTCAGGAGGCTATGGTAGGAGGATCACCTGAGCCCAGGAGATCAAGGCTGAAGTGAACCAAGGTCGCACCACTGCACTCCAGCCTGGGCAACAGAGTGAGACCCTGACAAAAAATAAACATCAACAAAACCAAAACATTATTTTGTGACTCTCAATTCTCAGCTTCTCAGCTGAACTATATTCCCTAAATTAGATCCCCCACATCGCCCCACAAGCCAACTACCATCCTAACAGAGCATTTCTGTTCCCTTTTAACTTCAAATGCTGGTTGGTTATGCTGGGCCTTGGGTACGGGTACCCGATATTCCAGAACAAAGGGGTTGGGCCTTGAAATCTGACCCTTACTAGTTGTGCATCTTGGACAAGCTGCTTCAGCACTGGGCCTCAGTTTCTTTCTCTGTAAATGGAAGTGATAATACTGACTTTATAAGGTTGTTGAGAAAAATCACATGTAACAGTGCATTTAAAACACAGAGCATTCTGCCCTGCACATAGTAGGTATTCAAGAAATATTAGCCATTATTATTATTACCTCCAATGGTCAACCCTAACCTGTTTCTGAACAGGTAAAGAGGAGGAACCCTCTTGCTCGGGTAGGGAGTAGAAGCAAGGGCCAGTAAAGAACTAGCATTGAGCTCCTACTGAATGCTGGGGTTGCCCACAGGGACTATCTTACTTCATCCTCACAACAACTCTTGCAAGAGTGGCATTATTAACCACGTTTTAACAGATGGGGAAACTGAGGCCCACAAAGGACAGTTCACTGCTTAAGGTCACACTGAGAGGTCAGGTGGGGTGGAGGACTGGGATTTGAAGAGATGTTGAATTGAGTCCAGAGCCTTCCTGACTGACTGCGAAGCTGCCTGCAGAGGTGGGGCCGGGTGGGGCTGGGTCCATGAGTGATTCAGGTAAGAGTCAGCTCTGGTTTTCCAAATAGTGGGTGGGGCCCAGCGGGAGTGAGGCCTCTCCAGGAGCATTACAATCCAGGCTGTAGCTAGGGTGAGCAGGAGGGCACACGATTGGTGTGGATAATGGGGAGGGGGCTATGTAGAGAGAGATCTTACCCCTTCTCACCAGTGGGGTATAGGGAAGGAGGTCCTTGCTGCCTTAGCTGGAAAGGGCTCAGGGCCTCGGGTGAAGCTGTGGGAAAGTTGGGGGCGCTGGCCCATGGGACAAGCTGGAGAAGGCAGGGAAACTGAGGCAGGCAGTGATACTTTTGGTGGTCGTCACAGCAGATGGGTGGTTGGCAGTCACTTTGATGAGGCTGGTGCTGGACCTGTTTTTTTAATGCATTCACTACTCCTTTAGATGCTTATTCACTTCTTTGTTCAAGCAACCAACATTCCCTGGATGTCTTTTATCTGCCAGATCCTAAGCTTGGCCTTGGGGCTACAAGAGTGACTAAGACTCTCATAGCCTCATAAGGTTGGGGGAGCAGAGGGACAATGTGATCAAGAGTGGCACTGCTGTGGCCAGGGAAGGCACAGGGGCTTCCTAGAGGAGAGAAAGGGGAGGAGGAGGCATGTTAGAGGAGGCCTCCCAGGAGACATGGGAGGTGGACTTGCCTTATGAGTGGAAGCTCACCATCTTGAGGACTAGCATGGTGACACCAGTCCCAGACATTTAGACTATGGGCTGTGCAGTAGGGAGCAGGAAAAGGTGGCCCTGTGCTGTTCTGTCTTTCCCAGGTCTGGTGCAAGGGCTGCCCCAGACCTCTCCCCTATGTATCCAGCTGTATGCTGGGGCAGTTGCGGGTGCTGGCCCATGGGCCAAGCTGGAGAAGGTTTGATCTCAAACACAAGAAACCCAAACCCAAATCCAAATCCCACCTACTCATGCCAGCTCCCCTCCCTGGGTATTACCACCAGCGTTGAGCCAGAAAGCTAGGTGTCTTCAGTACCTTTCTTCCCCTAAGCTCTAGTGCTAATCAGTCACCAAGCCCTGGCACCTTTGCCACCATTTCTGTCATCTGCCTTCTCCCCACTCCATGCTCTTGGTCCTGCCCCATCCCTGGAGGGCTGCCCCGGCACCCTGCCTGCTCTCTCAGACTCCATCCTCTCCTGTATTGCAGCTGTGTTGAGATCTGTGGTGCCGGTCACAGAGCCTGGCTGCAGTGAGGGCTCAATTGCTCCATGCTGGAACTGGACCAGTCCTCAGAGACCTACTCATTCTGTTGTTCAAATGGGGAAACAGAGGCCCAGTGAGGCCTAGAGGCTTGTCTGAGGTCACACCATGGAAGAAGTGACTTGAACTCACTTCTGATTCTGAGGCGAAGGCTCTTCCCATCAGTGCCAGGGCCACACAAGTGTTTCTTGTTTTGAGTGCAGATGGGTGGCTTGGAAGTCAGCAGGAGGCACAGGTGTGGTGACTTGATGGGCTCAGGGCCCAAAGGGAGGGAGGGCCTGGGAGTGGAAGATGGAACCTCATTCAAGCCTATCTCTCCTTTCTTCTCACCAGAAACTCCCCCTTTCTTTGGACAACTGGACCCCCACACCTCCACCCTGTCCCCATCCCTTTTGCTGATAATCCCATCTCCTTGCCCTGTAAATGCCAGGGGGTGCTTGGTCTGGGGAGGTAGGGAAGGCTGAAGCCAGTCCTGGCACCCTGAGAGCCCCAGGCCCTCCGCCTGCTCCACGTCTTCTCCAGGTCTGCCCTGGCTTGCTCTGTCTCCCTAGGGCAGCTGGCTTTTGTCCCAGGGGAGCATGGGAACAGCTTGGGTGAGAATGGGGGAGGGGCTTCCCAGCAGATCTCACCTCTCCCACCTGGCATAATTTCTACCCTGCACCCAGCGATGCCCAAGAGCCAGCACAAGAACCTCTAAGCCCTCCTGCCGGCCTTCCCCACTGTGGGGCCCACAGGATGGCTGGGTGTGCTGGGGTAACTGAGGGAGATGACTTGTGGGTGCCAGGACCAGGGGACTTTGGGTGATTTTGGGCCTATTCCTTCCTCCTTCTAGGTGTTTCCTGAGCTGGAGAAAAGGAAAGCTGGATGCTGGGATTCTGCAAATTCGGTGGTGGATGTGAGACTAGCTAGAGCATGGACCCTGGCCAGCCCTGGAATCTGAATTCAGAGATCTTTGAAAAAAAAATGCCTTCTGATAACTGAGCACCTACTACATGCTGGGCACTGCACTGGGAGATCTGTGTGCATTCTCTCATTGAATCTTACAACCACCCTCTGGGATGGTTTTTGCTATTAAGCCAAATTTGTAGATGAGAATACTGAGGGCTAGAAAAGATAAGTACCTTGTCCAAAGTGACACGGCCAGTAAGCTGTGGAGTCTGGTTTTGAACTAGGCTCTCTTGGACTGGAGCCCGATCTCTTCATTTCTGGCAGAGACCTGTGGCTTTAGGGGGCCGAGACCAACCCATGGGGGAAGTAAGTCCTTCCTGTTAGATCTGTCTAAAGAGTAGTGAGTTTTTCATTTAGGAAACCACATGCAGGCCAGGCTGGACTGCCCCATTTCTAGCCCCCTTTCTTCTCTGCGGACTGCCCCGTTTCTAGGTCCTTTTCTTCTCTACCCTTTTCTGTAGAGTGCGTTAGACCCATTTTACAGAAGGGGACTCTGAGACCCTTTCTTCTCTGCGGGGCAGGGTGTGTGGTTCAGACGAGCCTCTTCCATCCTCAGTTCTGTCCCTAAGCCCTGAGTGACCTCAGCATTGAGCATCGTCTCTGAGCCTCAGTTTCCTGTCTATATCTAGTGCCACCAGACATTAGAAGCGTAAGTGCTTCAAGGATCTCGGGTGAAAAGCCGCCTTAGCGGCGATCATACACTAATTAATAAAATGCCTTGGCCGGGGCTGGGCAGAGGAAGTAAGCGGGCGGCTGAGGTGACAGCTGGAGGGAGGGGCGGGGTGGAGCCGGGAGAAGGGTGGGGAGGGGAGGGGCCGGAGCTCTGGGCAGTGTGCGAGGCGCACGCACAGGAGGCTGCACTCTGCGTCCCGCACCCCAGCAGCCTTGCCATGAGCCGTGAGTGCGACCCCGGTGCCCTGCGCGGCCAGGAAGTTTCTTGGCCTCCTGGCGGAGCCTTGAATGCTAGGCTCAGCCCCACGTCTCTCTCCTCTGCAGGAAGTCTCTTGCTCCAGTTCTTGCTGCTCCTGCTCCTGCTGCCGCAGCTCCCGGTCCTGCTCGCTGACCCAGGGGCGCCCACGCCAGGTAGGCGGCCCATCCCTCCCCACGGGAACCCCCGGTCTTGCGCCCCTGGTCTGGTTTCAACCCCCCCCTTCCCCTCCAGCGAGCTCAGCTTTCCCTTTCTGCTCGCGGTGCTGAGAAAGGGGACTGAGGCTGAGTCTTTTGGACGGATGGGAGCTCTCTGAAGCCCCCCGGGAGTGTGGCCTTGGCTAATGGGCCCTTCAGGGGAAACAGCAGAGTGGGATCTGGTGCCGACTTGGGGAGAAGGGACAGTCCCTATCCACCCCCCTCACCTGTTCTGGGCCCGAGATGTCTAAGCAGCCTCTGCACCCAACAACCCCACTGTTTCCTATAGGGGCCTCTTTGGGAGGAAGCCGCAGGCACCAAGGGAAATGAGTTCCCTTTCTCCAGCCACTAACCGTCTGGGAACCCATCCTGATTCCCATTGCCAGTGGAGAAGGTCTCCCCTGGTGAAGACTTTGGGAGAACACGGGACATAGAAATACATTTAGGAGCCGCGATGTTTCCTCTGGGGTTTAAGAGATCCCCATTGAGCAGATGAGGAAACTGAGGCTCAGTAGGTGCCATGATCCCCCAAGCTCACACAACACATGGTGGGCCCAGGATCTGAACTCAGGTCTGTCTGCCTCCACACACTTCACAAGGTCTGTCTACAGAAAGCTGCTTCTACCCACAATGGACCCTGAGCCACTCTGGGTTTCATGGGGGAGGTTGATGGGGAAATTCCGCCCCTCCCTCCCCCATGCATGTGCCAGGTTCCAGGTGAAGGAATTCAGCTCCTCCCTCAGCCAACCTTCCTCCCCCAGCTTACTGTTTCTGTGTGTGTGCGTGTGTGTGAGCGTGTGTCCCAGCTGGACATCGTTTCCTCCACCACCTAGCTGTGTCAAATCTCTAAAATGAGACCCAGAGAGGGCAGGAGGGGGCAGAAGGGGTCTGCACTTTCTGCTGTGATGCTCTAAGGATCTGGTGCTTAGGGGAGAGAGGAAAGCTATGTACGTGGACTTTGGATCTGACCAAGTTTCCTGAAACAGAGGCTTTGGGTGGGTGGCATTTAGGGAACCCAAAGAGAGGATGGAGGGTGCTTTAGGAAAGGGTTTGGGTTGAATGAAAGTCTGGTTTATGGGAAGAAGAGGAGGAAGACTCATGTGGCCAGCACTTTAAAGTTTACAAAGGTTGGTTGTGGACATCCACTTCTTTGGTGCTCTCAACAGCCCTGCCAGAGACGTGCGTTAGACCCAGTCTACAGAAGGGGACTCTGAGGCCCAGAGGGGGTGAGGCCACTTGTCTGAGTCCTCACAGTGAGCTGGTGGTGGGGAGTAGAAGGGGCTCATCAGGCTGCCTCGCTGAACCATCTTGTCAGTCCCTGGATCAGCCCAGCACTTCCTCTGAGCCCCCAGCTGGCTCCATCCAGGCACTCTTGGTATACAGGGCTACTCGCCTGTGTTCTTTTTTAGTCCATTCAGTAATGCACAATGAGCCACGGTCTATGCTATTTTGTTCTTTGCCTTTTCTGTTTCCTTTTATATAATAAATGTTTACATGGAGTTGTTTTTTTTTTTTTTTTCATTCCCAAGGGCTTATTTATACCAGTCTTTGGCTGGGGCCTGGAGACACAGAGCTGGGAGGAGCTCACAGGCTGATGGTGGAGCCAGAAATGCCAACAGACTGTCATCCAAGGGGGCCAGGGCTGTGCGGAGCTCATGGGAGGAAGCAGGGCTGTGCGGAGCCCAGGGGAGGGAGCAGGGGTGTGGGGAGCCCTGGGGAGGGAGCAGGGGTGTGGGGAGCCCAGGGGAGGGAGCAGGGGTGTGGAGAGCTCAAGGGAGGGAGCAGGGGTGTGAGGAGCCCAGGGGAGGGAGCAGGGATGTGCGGAACTCAGGGGAGGGAGCAGCTGCCTCTCAGTGCGAAGAATTGCGGGAGGCTTCTTGGATCTGATGACTTTTGGACTGGACCTTGAAGGAGGTGGCAGGTGGGGGAACCAGTAAGAGACTCAACCATGAAACACCATAAGGGTAATTGGGAGCAGGAGGCTGAGAATGGATGCATAATGTGGGGATGAGACTGGAGGCCGGAAAACCGGTACTGAGGCTCCTGCAAGGATTTAGGAAAGAACGAATGACAGGTGGAGTGCAGGGGCCGAAGGTCTGGGTTGCCCTCATATTTCCAAGTCTGCAAGTAAACTGAGGGTCAAGCTACTTGGGCATCTGCCCCAGGAAGCCAAAGCCTGTGTTTTGCCTCTAGAGGCAAAGGAGATGAAGAGATGAGGGCTGCACTCACCTGAGAGGGCAGGCGGAGGGAGAGAATGCTGCTTTCCCTCTCTGTTAGGGGAGGAGATGGAGGCCAGCCCGGAGGCAAGGCTGTACCGGTGAACCCTGAATCCTCAAGTACTTCCCCTCTAGTCTCTGGACCTGACTCAGTGCCCATCTTCTAGATGGGGATAGGGCACGACCTGGCAACCAGAGCTGTGTGCCAGGCAGAGGAGCCCCAGGCCAACTGACCTGGGCACATGGGGCAAGATCCCAGCCATGCCAAGGCTGCCCAGGCACCTGCACCTGCTCTGCCAGCACCAGCTGGGTCTGTGGACCAGGAGGGGGCTTCCTCTCCAGCAGGATCTTCCAGCTGCTGGGCCCAGTTGTCTAGGTCTGGTGTGGTGGTGCTTAGGTGTGGGAACTGGGACCCAGGCCAGACCAGTCAGGGTCCTTCACCCTTTTTTTTCTCTCTGGCTGCCAGGTCCCCAGAGCCTCTCTAAATATTATTCTTTAGGGGATTTGGGTCCTGCCTCTTCACTGGGCAGTCTTGCAGCCTGACGCCTCCGCATCCTGGAGGACCTGGTGTTCCCTGGCTGTGCCTATCCCCTAGTCACGCTCAGTCCTGGACCTGGAGCCCTGACTTTTGGGCTGGGGGATGTTTCCTTGCCCAAACCCTTGGAAAGGTTCTGGAACCAGGCAGTCCTGGACAGTCCTCATCTGTGGGGGTGGGGACTAGCAGCTTGGCCTTTCCGCCGCGTGTGTCTGGCATGCAGTGTGGTGTGCTGGTCACGTCTGCCTCTACGTGTCTTGGGGACTCAGTGAGAGCAAATGGGACAGTTCTCTGCTGATGGGGCAGTTGTGGGAAGGTTGTACTGATACAAATAATGGAGAGGGACAGATTGGTTCTACCCAGAGTAGAAGGCCTGGACGTCGAATGGAAGGCCTCCTTTAGCCCACCTGCTGCACCCCCTTCATGGGATATACAGAAAAATGAGGGTCCAGAGGTGGGAGGGACTTGCGCAAGAATGCACAGCCAGTAAGAGCATCCGCTCTCTAATACAGCTCTCCCGAGCAACTACTTGGTGCCTGGCCCTGTGCTGAGTGTGGGGGACTCAAATTGAATTAGACTCGGTGCCTGCATCTCCCTGGTTCTCTTTCTTGATGGACAGGGATATCCTCCACTGAGCGCAGAACTGAGTTGGTATGAAAACATGTAGGATTGAAGTTAGACCGAAGGAAGGCCTTCCTGCATGAATACTTCCTAAAGGTCTGGTTGTGGCAGGAGATGGTGATCCCCCTGGGTCCTGGTTTCATTCATTCTGGATTTTCAAGGTTCACTTTGAAGGAATGTGACAAATCCACCTCACCTGGGTCATCCCCAGTCTGTGCATCAAAGCGACTCTCCCTTTCCATCCCTTCCCCAAATCCAGTCCTGGGCACCTCCAGGAGTAGGAGGAGGAGGAATTTTAAGTCTTGACTCTGCAACTTCAAAGCAGAGGGATCTGGGCAAGCCTCTTGCTTTCTCTGGGCCTCACATTCCTCACTGTGCAATGGGGAGTCTCACCTACCTCTCCTAGGGAGTACTGGGGAGATAAATGAGTGTTGGCGTGGAAGGTTGTGGACTTGGTCAGCTAGAGCCCTGGCTTTCTGGCTGGACTGTGATGGTCCAGCTGTAGTCTAGTGGCACCCAGTCTCCTCTCTGCCCAACCTGGTGCCCTGGGGCACCAGCAGCAGACCCACTGTTGTCCTTCCTGGGAGAACTTTTCCTGTACCGGAGCAGCTGGTGTTTATGGAAAGAACATGGGGAGCGCGGGGGAGGAGGGGGGAAGCTGGACAGGCTGGCCTGGGAGGGAGGAGCCTCAGCTCTGCACAGCTTCTCTTGGCGGGGAGGGTGTGGGCAGCCATTCCAGCTTCAGCGTCTGGAGCTTGTGGCTTTTCTGCCTGCGGAGGCAGAGCTCTAGGGCCACAGCGGGAGGCCTTCTGGCTCCACCTCAGACAGCTGTTGAGGGTCTGGAAGATGAGGGACTCCCTTTAGTCAGGGTGGAGGTGGCCAGTCTCCTCACTTCATTTTATTTATTCCACGAACATTCGTTAAGCTCTGGCTACCACATCTGGATCCCAGACCTGGGTTAAGCCCCAGTTGTGTGCATAGCCTGTACTGGGGGAAGAGAAAGCCGGGGAAGGGAAGGGGTGGGAGTCCCTTCTCCTGGAAGCTTATGGTGGAGAAGAGCAGGTTGAATTGGAACCCGGAGCCAGGACAAGGGAGAGTGGGAGGAAGGGAGTGTGGACATTTGGGGAAGCCTTCTTGGGGAGGCAAGGCATGGGCTCAGTTGATTTGGAGGAAATGTATTAAGGAGGCTAACAGCCTGGATAAAGGATGGAGACGCTGAGGGTTTGGGGCTAAGGGAGGGGCTGGCGCAGAGTGTTTGAACTGCGGGGACCTCTGGAGTTCATTTTGAGATCCCTGCTGTGGCAGGGATGGGGAAATTGAGCCTAGGGGAGGCCTAACCCCTGTGCCCTTAGAGTGGTAGAACTGGACCCTGAGTCCTAGAGGACCTTGTGTGCCAGGGTTGGGAGCTGGGCAGTGGGTGCTACAGGAGCTCCTGGGCAGTTGAGAGAGGCCAGCAGGAGGGGCAAGAAGGAGAGTTCCAGCAAGAGTGACAAGTCCTTTCTCGGGGGAGCAGACCTCTGAGCCAGCATGGGGGCTGATCCAGAGGACTCTTGGCCTTTCTGGGCCTGTGGCTGGGGGAGGTGGGGCTGGGGTACTGCCAGGCCCTTTCCCTGGATCCTGCCTGCCAGGTTCGCCTGTGGCTGCCTGATAAAGCCTTTTTGTCCAGCCTTCTTCCCCCGACCCCTCCCTCCTACACCCCTGCTGGGGCCATTGTGGGGCTGTAGGGAGTTGCCAGGGCTTAAGCAAAACTATTTGCATGATTCTTGTGGTCCTTGCTTGTGTGTGTGTGTGTGTGTGTGTGTGTGTGTGTGTGTGTGTGTGTGTGGTGGTGTTTCTGTCTTCGACGTGGGGACTAAGAGGACTCTGCTGCCCGGGTCAAGCCCTGTGCTGTGAAGTGAGGAGACTGAGACCAGGGCAGGGGATGGGGACAGGTCTTGCCCAGGGTCATGCTCTCTGATCCTAGCACCCCGAGATGACAGTATTTCATCCTCAGCTGCTCCCGCCTTTCACTGCCCTTTTGACCTGCAATAACCAGTTGCACAAAGAATGCATGTTCCCTATAACGTTGGCTCTGAGCCCAGGTAAGGAAGTATGTTTGCAGAAAGGAGCCCGGCGTTTTCTGGGTAAGGTCAGAGATGGAGCCTTCTGCCAGGAGCTAGGAGTTTTTGGTCTACCCAGCTCTGTTGTTTCCTTGGCCAAGTTGTTACCTCTCCCTGAACCTCAGCTTCCTTCACTGAGCAGTGGTGGTGGTGGGGGTGATAGTGGATCCTACTGAACCTGAGGAGTCTGTAACTTTGCTGCTAAAGAATCACGGAGGCAGATTTAGCAAGGGTGTGGTGGTCTGAGGGATCTGGGTTAGATGCTGAGAGGGACTTCCTCATAGAGTTTCTCCAGGAGGCAGCAGGGTGGACGCCAGAGCTCCACGCACCCTCCCAGGAGATCTTTCCAGTCCTATCTCTCCTATTCCCTTGGTCTGTGACCTTCCTCTGGATCCTAGAGCCCAGACCCCACCCTGATGCGGGCCAAGTCTGATTCCATCAGGAATGGGGGCTGAGGCAGCTGAGGCCTTGGAGTCCCCCTCCTTCTGCACACCCATCCTCTGTCCCCAGGGTTCTGGAAAACTTCTTTCCTTAGACTTGGCTGCTGAGGCTGTGGGGGTGGAGTGGAAGTGAAGGGATGGGCATTTGGTTTGGTGAGACTTGTGGGACGATAGGTCTGGCTCTCCCTTTTTCTGGCTTCAATTTCCCCATCTGCAATGTGGGCATAATGATACCTGCTCTTCTCTACCTTCTGCAGAAATGGAGGGGTGGTGAGGGATCTCGTTTTCCTAGCGTTCAGGTGCTCAGAGCCTGGGGTGGTGGTCTGGGAGAAGTCCCCCTCCTCATCCTTGTCCCTTTTCTGACCGCCCCCCCGCCCCGGCCTGCCCTTGCTGCTGGACTCTGACTAGGCAGGAAGTGAACGCTCTAGAAGCTCGTGGCTGTGGAGTTTTATCAGCTCTTTCTTAACCTTCAGTGTCACAGCCGGGGCTCTGGACTCTTCTCTTGCTGCCATTTGGTGGCAATAGGGAGGGAGGGGGCATTTCCCCTGGGGGCCTGATGTGGGCTAGGCTGGAGTTCCAGAGCAGGGCGTGGAAATGTCAGGATTGGGGCTTTATGTTCACAGAGGTGGGAACGGTGGGGGGCTCTTGGGGGAACCCTGGAGTACCCCGTGATTCAGGACGGAGCTGCAACTTAAGTCCACGCCTCTGGCTCCTCATTCCCCCATCAGGGGCTAGATGGGGGTTAGGAGGCCACCCTAGCATGGTCTCTGACCTCCATTTCTCACCCACAGTGAATCCCTGTTGTTACTATCCATGCCAGCACCAGGGCATCTGTGTCCGCTTCGGCCTTGACCGCTACCAGTGTGACTGCACCCGCACGGGCTATTCCGGCCCCAACTGCACCATCCGTGAGCTGGGCCTTCAGCCCTCACTCGTGCCCTCTTGCACCCTCCTGCTCCCTGGGCCCCTTCTCCTAGACCCTAACTTCTTACCCTCCTCTCTGGCCATGGCCCTGTTCTCCTTCCTTGCCTGGCTCTGCCCCTCTCCCTGACCTGGCTTCAGCATGAGCTCTCACGCTTGGTCAACCCTTACTCTTTGCTTCTGGGTTTCATGGTGAGTCTTCACCACATGCCCTGGCCCCTGTCCTCACGCCTGGTTCTGGCTCTGTCATGTGTCATTGCTCCCAAGGTTCCATCCTTACCCACTTCCCCATAGGTGCTACTCTGTTCCATCCTGGCCCTTGTCCTCAGTGCCTCATCTTCCACCCTGGCTACTTCTGGTCCTGCTAGGAGGGACGAACTGAGTGACTCCCATTGCTCCTGCAGCTGGCCTATGGACCTGGCTCCGGAATTCATTGCGGCCCAGCCCCTCTTTCACCCACTTCCTGCTCACACACGGGCGCTGGTTCTGGGAGTTTGTCAATGCCACCTTCATCCGAGAGCTGCTCATGCGCCTGGTACTCACAGGTGGGTGTGGGGCAGGGCCCCCTGACCTGGGGGAGCAAGCAGTCCTGCCAGTCCTTTTGAATTCTTGACATCTGATAAGGGTAGTGGGTGGGGAGAGTCTATGATGCCAGATAAAATAAGCCCCAATCCAGGAGGAGGCAGGAACTGGGGTGGAGCTGGGGGTGGAAACACCCTTGTCACCATTATTTTTGCTCTCTGCAGTGCGCTCCAACCTTATCCCCAGTCCCCCCACCTACAACTCAGCACATGACTACATCAGCTGGGAGTCTTTCTCCAACGTGAGCTATTACACTCGTATTCTGCCCTCTGTGCCTAAAGACTGCCCCACGCCCATGGGAACCAAAGGTAAAATGGGGTGAGGAGCTGGACCTGGGGATCACAGGAGGTGCTCAGTTCTCCTCTTTGGAAAAAATCAGGCAGAAGAACAATTATTGACCCAATTCTGCAGATGGCTAGACCAAAGCAAGACATATGACATGTCCAGAGCCTGGGCTGAGAACAGGAAAGGGCAGCAGAGGGTCTTGCCTGAGGTCACCTAGTGTCAGACCGACGTTTCCATAGTTCCAGGGTGCCTCTTTGCTTGATCCTTTTCTAATGATGAGTTAGGTCCCGCTGAGGTGGATGTGACTTGGAAGTTATGATGCAGGAAAGAATGAATAGTGAGCTATTTATTGGGTGCTGTCTCTGTGTTTGGTTCTTTACAAATGTAAATAGTTTTACTTGCTTCACCAGTGTAAGGTACAAATAAGTCACATTTTTTTCTTTCATTGCTCAAGACTCCACTTAGCCACACTGGCAGGGTTCTTCTTTGTAAGACCTTCCCATGCCACCTGCAATTATCCAAAAACCTGGGATATTATTCATTTCAGACCCATCTGTTCATTGTCAAGTACAAAGAGGACAAGAGAGGCTCATTAGTCCACTGCTGCTATACTTCAGTTCCTGCCACATGGTGGCACTGTTGAATGCCAGTCCTGTGCAGCCTCATGGTTGTGTCCTTTTTTGGGTTCAAAACCTCGCACCCTGTCCCTGCTTGGGGCACTACTCTGATGATTTTCAATCACATGGTTAGCTGCTATTCCCAAAGCATGACCGTTCTACCAGGTTAGCTAGGTCTTGCCAACTTTGCTGAAATCAATGCTTGCCCAGTGTCAGTGAGTGATGATTCCAAATTACGGTTGATGGATCACTCCCTCTGACTTCCCTTTTGGTGGATTTTCTTTAGGGGTACTTGATATTTTTTGCTGCCAGAGGAACCCAGTCAGTCATCTTAATCCAAATAATTTCCATTGATCTTGAACCTTCAACATCAGGGCTCACATCTTGATGCATTGTGAAGAGGTGCCTTTACCAGAACTCAAAATATTCTGTTCCTTTCTGTGAGGGCATTGGGTGACAACTCATTTAACACTGACATAATTAAGGAAGGCCTCTCAATACTTATTCTAAGGATGACTTGTCTTTATGCCAGACATAGAAAGATTGGCATCATTTAAAATAGGTTGACAGGGCCAGGTGTGGTGACAAACGCCTGTAATCCCAGCACTTTGGGAGGCTGAGGTGGGTGGATTGCTTGAGCTCAGAAGTTCAAGACCAACCTGGATGACATGGTAAGACACCTTCTCTACAAAAGAATGCAAAAGTTAGCTGGGTGTAGTTGTGTGTGCTTGTAGTCCCAGCTACTCAGGAGGCTGAGGTGGGTGGATCAATTGAGCCCAGGAGGTCAAGGCTGCAGTGAGCCAGAGTGCAGAGTGGCACTGCACTCTGGCCTATGCAATAGAGTGAGACCCTGTCTCAAAAATAAATGAATAAATAAATAAATAAATAAATAAATAAATAAATAAATAAAATAGATTGGCAAACTACAGCCTGCAGGCCAAATTCAGCCCACCTCCCCATTTTTGTAAGTAGTTTTATTGGAACACAGCCACATGCATTTGTTTATGTGTCATCTGTGACTGCTTTCCTGCTACAATAGCAAAAACTGAATAGATGTGACATGTCTGTATGGTCTACAAAGACTAAAATGTTTACTATCTGGCTTTCTCCAGAAAAAGCTTTCAGACCTTTGATTTAAAAAAATTATACCCACTGGTTCTCTGCCATGCTTACATTATCTCTTGCAATCCTCAGATTCACTGTATCAAATGGGCATCATTTGCCCCTTTTTAAAGATGGAAAAATTGACACTCAGATGAGATGACTTATCTGTGTTCACACAGCTAGCAAATGGCATAGTCAGTTGCAGACACAGGCAACCTTGACTCAGGGGAAGAGAGTGCATGTTTGTTTTTTTCTGTTTCTTTATTTCTTTTTGGTGAAACGTTTCATTATGGCAAAATTGCAAAGATGCACAAAAGTGGAGAGAAAAGTAGAATGAACTATGTACCCATCTTTCAGTTTCAACATTTACCCACAATTTCTTCATCTTATTTCATTTCTCACCTCTCATACTTTTGTAAAGTATTTTAAATCAAATTCTAAAAATCATGCCACTTAAAATTCTAAGAATCATGCCACTTCACCCATAAATACTTCGAGAGTCTTTTGGTAGAGTGAGTTACTTGGTGGTGGTGGGGAGGTGGTCCTGAGGAGGCCACTCTGGGCTTCCTGCTTGGGCCAGTTTGCCTGGTGAGCCCAGATGTCCCTAGGGCAGCAAGATCCAGATAGGAGAAGGTACTGCTGTTTCCTATCCCGCAACCAGGGAAGAAGCAGTTGCCAGATGCCCAGCTCCTGGCCCGCCGCTTCCTGCTCAGGAGGAAGTTCATACCTGACCCCCAAGGCACGAACCTCATGTTTGCCTTCTTTGCACAACACTTCACCCACCAGTTCTTCAAAACTTCTGGCAAGATGGGTCCTGGCTTCACCAAGGCCTTGGGCCATGGGGTGAGTACCTAGGAAGGGCTCAGAACTGCTCTGGACCTAATTTGGCACACACATGTCATCAACAGTGGGCCGGAACCCTGGTGACCTGAGGGAACTCCTCTCTATCCACAGGTAGACCTTGGTCACATTTATGGAGACAATCTGGAACGTCAGTATCAACTGCGGCTCTTTAAGGATGGGAAACTCAAATACCAGGTAGTGCTGGGCCAGGGGGTAGGGCAGAGGGAAGGGTCTCCCATGGGCTTCCCTGGCAAAGACTGCTTGGGGGCAGGAGGGCTCTGGGTCATGTCCTGAGAGGGCCAACCACGGGAGTGGGAGGCGTGTGCCAGGAGTGACAGTATACCCTGGGAGGAGGCAGCAGGTGTGAGAAGCCAGTGAGGAGCAGACGTGGCCTCCCATGTCAGCCAGGGAGGTGGATTTTGGAGCTCAATAGGAGATGAACATTTGTAGTCTGCATGTATTTATTTAATTATTCCACAATATTAATTGGACACGAGAGTATACCTGGCACAGGTGATTGAGTAGTGACCATTATAGTTATGGGCCCTGCCCTCAAAAAACCACAGACAAACTCCAGGATGCTCATTCTACGAGGGCTTTTGTCTAAATCAGAACTGTCCAACAGAAATATAATGTGAACCACATACATAGTTAAAATTTTCTAATGTCCATATTAAGAGGGAAAAAGAAACAGGTGAAATGGATTTTAATAATACATTTTACTTAATGCAATATGTCCAGGTGATTAGCATTTTAACATGTAATCAATACATTGTTAATAAAATATGTCACATTCTTTTTTCATGCTGAAGCTTCAAAATCTGGTATATATTTCACACTCACAGGACTTCTCAATTTGGACGCTCAGTTTTCACTGGAGTGATCTAATCTGTATTAAGATTTCATAAAATGTACAGCTGAATAAGTACAGTGATATGTCCAACTTGTGACACGTCCGACTTGTTCCATGCATCCTTAAAGATTTTCCAACAGCTGAAGTATCAGTTTTAAAATTCAAATAGAAATTAAGAAAAACCTAAATAAAATAAACTAAGTAACATTCAGTTCTCCATTCACACTAGCCAAGTTTCTAGTGCTCAGCAGCCACACATGGCTAGTGGCTACCATATTGGATCATGTAAATCTTAGGCAAGCACCAAAGCAAAGTTCGATGCTGAATCTTTAGGACTAAGAACAGGACTTGGCATGTAGTAGTCTCTTGGCATGTATTTACTGAATGAATGAAGAAGTTGCCAAATAATTAGGTACACTTGTAGCTGCCACCAAGGAGAAGCTGTGAGTGCCGCTAGAGTGTTTGGATGGTGGGTAAAACTTCCCTAGGAAGTTACAAATAAACCCAGAGTTGCATGAAGGATAAGGAGGAGTTAGGGATGCTAAGAATGGGAGAGGACTTTCCAGGTAGAGGGTTTAACAAGTACAAAGGCTTAGAGGTGGAGAGCAGCTTGGCGACTTGGAGGGAGTATAAAAATGGGAGCATTTGTTGAGCCTAGCGATCGAGGGTAACAATGACTTTATGGGAAGGTGGAGATGTCTGTGGGGACCGTGCTAAGGAATTCTACTTTCTGCCAAGAGCAGAGAGAGTATTTGGAAAGGTTTTAAGTCAGCTCATGATGCAATATTTTTTCTTTTTAATGGTTTTTTTTTTTCTCTCTTTTTTTCTTTTTTGCTTGGGTGCAGTGTAGAGACTGGCCTGTCTGGGGATAGGAGTGGACATAGGGAACCCGCTTAGGGAAAGGAGTCAGAGTGGAAGATGAGGGTGGGTTGCTTGAGGTAGTGGTGGTAGAGATAGAGAGCAGGGGACTGATTTTAAGAGACATTTTGGAGGTGGAATCAACAGCCTTGGCTGAGGGGAACTGGCAGCTCCAGCAGGAGTGGGAGGGAGTTGGTTGTGGGCAGCTGGGGGTGACCCCCAACCTTAGGTTGCCAGGTGGCCCCATCCCACAGGTGCTGGACGGAGAAGTGTACCCGCCCTCGGTAGAAGAGGCGCCTGTGTTGATGCACTACCCCCGAGGCACCCCGCCCCAGAGCCAGATGGCCGTGGGCCAGGAGGTGTTTGGGCTGCTTCCCGGGCTCATGCTGTATGCCACGCTCTGGCTACGCGAGCACAATCGTGTGTGTGACCTGCTGAAGGCTGAGCACCCCACCTGGGGTGATGAGCAGCTTTTCCAGACGACCCGCCTCATCCTTATAGGTGAGGACTCCAGACCTGCCCTGCCCTGGAAGGTCATGCCCTCCATCCTGAGAAGCAGGGGGCTGGGGGGTATTTAGAGGTGGAGGCTGGGATTAGAATCCTTGCTCTTCTGCTTAGTGGCCAGAAGACCTTGAGCAGGCCCCTCAACCTCTGTAAACCTCGGTCTCCAAATCTGTACATTGGGGTGAATGATGATTGTAAGGATTTATTGAGATCATGGATGGGAAGGCACCTAGCACATAGCAGGCCTTCAGAAAAATGGATGACTGTGATGGTTGATTATTAGCTGGGTGACTCAGCACATTTGATTAGCCACCCTGAGTCTCAGTTCCCCCATGTGCTGCACCCAGATGCACACTTGTGGTCCCCAGCATATGCAGGGTCAAACTCTAGCTTGCCTTGCCTTCAGGAATCTTCATGTTCCCTTCCCTGCATGTATCTACCTTCCTGCAGTTTGGTAGCTTCTAGATGACTCAGGGACAGGATATTTTTGTGTTCCCTATGGGGGCGAGTCTGCAACCTAAAATGTCAGATGGTTTCCTGCCTGGGAGCTTGGCCCCTGACATCCCTGTCCAGACCATGTGCACTCTGAGTCACCAGTAACTCCTTTCCCCCACCTCTGGGCACCACTGGGCCTGGCTGGTCCCAATTATAGAGCCTAATTCACTGGAGCCACAAAGAGCCAGGCACTGGGAATAGGAACAGTCACTAGAGGGAAGAGGGGCTGGTTCTGAAGTTTCAGCATCGCAGAGACCTTGACCAGAGAAAACTGGAGGCTGCCCAGCACACTGGCTGGAGATGAAGCTGTGACCAAAGGCAGGACCCTAGGGCACCACACATCCAGTGCTTCATTTAACTCCCCTACAACCTCATGAGCCAGGTATGATTACCCTATGAAAATCAAGATTCAGGGAGGTTAAGTGAATTCTCCAGGGACACTCAGCAGATGGAGACTTGAGGTCTGGTTGCCACCAAAATTTATGCTACTTCCACTCCATCACGAAGGGGGATCTTCTTGAATGGGAAGGGGTTGCAAGCCTCAGTCTGATCTTCTGTGACATGCGAGTATTGGAAAGGGATTCCCCCTCACGTCTACACTTAGTATTCCTACTTTTGGCTGACATATATGGACACCCCCTCTTATGCCAGGCACTGTGTCAGCAATTTCGCTGTATTCATTATCTACTTTTCTCAACAACCGTAATATAGTATTGCACTGATGTTATTATTATTATTATTATTATTATTATTTTTGAGATGGAGTCTTGTTCTGTTGCCCAGATAGTAGTGCAATGGCGTCATCTTGGCTCACTGCAACCTCTGCCTCCTGGGTTCAAGCCATTCTCCTGTCTCAGCCTCCCGAGTAGCTGGGATTACAGGTGCCCACCATCACGCCTGGCTAATTTTTGTACTTTTAGTAGAGACAGGGTTTTGCCATGTTGGCCAGGCTGATCTTGAACTCCTGACCTCAGGTGATCTACCGCCTCGCCATCCCAAAGTTCTGGGTTTATAGGCATGAGCCACAGCACCCGGCCACACTGATATTATTATAACACACATTTGACAGTTAAGGAAAGTGAGGTTTTGAGAGATTAAGTAACTCAGCCCAAGCTCAGGTGGCTCGAAGTGATAAAGCCAAGATTTGAATCTAGGTCTACTGATCCCACAGTCTGTAGCTCCAGATCAACTTCTAAAAGCCAATTTGTCTAATGGCTAATTGGCCTAAATATCAGTTTCTTTCAGTATCTAGTTGCCCAGTTTTAATTTTGTTACAGAATATTCAATTTGCATCTTCTCTGGCTTTTTGCTTTCTAGCTGGTTATAGCTACAAAGGGGGCAGAGTAAAAATTTATTTATAAGAATCCTGTTATGTAAGAACATATAGGAAATACGTTTTTTGAAATATATTTAGGGCTGGGCTCCCCTTCTGTCCTCAGTATTCCCTTTTGCCACTGCAGCAGCTCTGAGTGATCTCCTTGAAGTCCCCCTCTATCACCAAGGGTGTCAGCATGATGACAGTTCTCACCAGTAAATCCTCCACTTTTCCATCTCTTGTAGTTTCTCCACCTTCTTTTAATGGGCTTCAGGAGGGAGGTCACGAGACCAATTCTTGGACACCTCCTTTGCATGTCCTGCTTAGCTGGGCCTAGAACCTCCCTCTGAAATGTGGGAGTAGCTGGTGCTCTTGTCTTGAGACCTCAGTCAAAATAGACCAAAAGTTCTATTTTCACATCCTGTTACAAAGAGACAAAATGGAAGAGGCCAAACAAAATTAAACATCAACAGCAAAGCCAGGTATGATGGCTCACACTTGTAATTCCAGGGCTTTTGAGAGGCTGAGGTGAGAGGAGGGCTTGAGGCCTGCAGTTCAAGACCAGCCTGGATAACATAGTGAGACCCCATCTCTTAAAAAAAAAAAAAAAAAGCTGAGTGTGGTGGTGCATGCCTGTGGTCCCAGCTACTTGGGTGTCTGAGGTGGGAGGATTGCTTGAGCCCGGGAGGTCCTGGCTGGAGTGAGCTGTAATTATACCACTGTGCTCCAGCTTGGGTGACAGACCAAGACCTTGTCTCTAAAAATAAAAATAAGCATCAACAACAACAATAAACAGACCAAAAGCAAGCACCTCTCATGAACTGGCCTGCTTTCCAAGCTGGGCATCTAAATCACTGTGCTTGGCTGACTTTATTTCCAATCCTTCCCTGCCCAGGGGAGACCATCAGGATTGTCATTGAGGAGTACGTGCAGCAGCTGAGTGGCTACTTTCTGCAGCTAAAGTTTGACCCAGAGCTGCTGTTTGGTGTCCAGTTCCAGTACCGCAACCGCATTGCCATGGAGTTCAACCATCTCTACCACTGGCACCCCCTCATGCCTGACTCCTTCAAGGTGGGCTCCCAGGAGTACAGCTATGAGCAGTTCTTGTTCAACACCTCCATGTTGGTGGACTATGGGGTCGAGGCCCTGGTGGATGCCTTCTCTCGCCAGAGCGCTGGCCGGGTAAGCCCCAGAGGAGTGCTGGTGAGGGCAGGTGGGCTGAGGGATCCAGCAGACCTGGGTCCAAATTCCAGTTCCTCTTCTGTAAAATGGGGCTAATGTCACTTCTACAGGGCAGTTGTAAGCATTCCTGCATGAATTCTTTGGTTCATTTGTTCATTCCACAATACCAGACATTATGCCAGGTACTGGAGATGTAGTGGGAACAAGACCTATGTGGTTCTTGGCTCATCTTTTAGTGCTCACACCCTAGAAAGTGATGGCAGTCATATGACAGCTAACAGCATTAGGGCCCTTACTGTGTGTCAGGCACTGTTCTAAGAGCTTCTCCTATGTTATCAGAATTCTAAGAGTGTGCTATAAACCACAGTACAAAAACCCACCATGCTCTGGGAGTCAGGGAGGGACATCTGACCCAGAGTTGTGGGTTATGGGAAAAGAAGTGATGTCTGAGCAGAAATTGGAAGGAGGGATAGAGATTTCCCAGGGTAAGAGGTGGTGTTAGTGGCAGGGGATGGCTGTGTTCCAGATAGAGATTACGGCATGGGTGAAAGGCATGGAAGTCAGAGGACATGGCAATTTGAGGAACATAAGGACATTCAGGGTATGGTAATATATGTAATGGTGCCTGCCTATGGTGTTTATTAAATCATAAGCCTCCACTATGGGCTGAATTGAGGTTCCCCTAAAGTTCATATGTTGAAATCCTAACCGCCAGAACCTAGTATGTGACTGCATTTGGAGACAAAGTCTTTAAAGAGGTAATTAAGTTTAATTGAGGTCATTAGGGTGGGCCCTAATCCAGTGTGACTGGTGTCCTTATAAGAAGAAGAGATTAGGTCACACACACAGAGGGAAGGCCACATGAAGATGTAGGGAGAAGACAGCCATCTACAAGGCAAGGAAAGAGGCCTCGGAAGATACCAAGCCTGCCAACACCTTGATCTTGAACCTCCAGTCTCCAGACAGAGGAAATAATTTCTTTTTTTTTTTTTTTTGAGACGGAGTCTCGCTCTGTCGCCCAGGCTGGAGTGCAGTGGCCGGGTCTCGGCTCACTGCAAGTTCCGCCTCCTGGGTTTACGCCATTCTCCTGCCTCAGCCTCCAGAGTAGCTGGGACTACAGGCGCCACCACCTTGCCCGGCTAGTTTTTGTTTGTTTGGTTTTTTTTTTTTTGTATTTTTTTTAGTAGAGACGGGGTTTCACCGTGTTAGCCAGGATGGTCTCGATCTCCTGACCTCGTGATCCGCCCGTCTTGGCCTCCCAAAGTCCTGGGATTACAGGCTTGAGCCACCGCGCCCGGCCGGAGGAAATAATTTCTATTGTTTGAGCCACTCAGTCTGTGGTACATTGTCATGGCAGCCCTAGCAAACAAATGCATTCTCTTTCCCTGCAATTCCCAGCCAACTCCTTCCTCAATCTCCCCTTCTCCACATTCGGAAGCTCCTATCTGCTTCATCGCAGTCTCTGGCTCCCCTGTTGCCTCCCAGTCCTCTGCTTCTCTCTAATCCTCGTCCCTAAACCCTGTCATGAAGTTGTGGCATACATGGATTTCCATTTCCTTCTGATAATTTGACTGAAATTAGCTTTTGCTGCCACAGGTGGGCAGCTGCTGGCTGTTTTATGGCCTCTTTATGGGTTTCTTTATGGTTCTTTGTGGGGACACAAGACATGATCAGAGACAGTAACCTTTGCGTGAGGCTGGACAGTTTTCAAAACATTTTCAAGGAATGACCATGATGATGTGTGTGAAGAGCCCTGGCATCGTACCTGGCACAAGGCAGAAAGACCACAGAGATGTATTGACTCTCAAGATTTTTTTTTTTTTTTTTTAAATAGAGATGGGGTTTTACCATGTTGCCCAGGCTGGTCTTGAACTTCTAGGCTCAAGCGATCTGCCCGCCTAGGCCTCTCAAAGTGCTGGGATTACAGGCGACTCTCAGGATATTAAGAAGAGTGAGTGATGTTAAGACAGGCTTTCCCTGGTAACCATTGTGCATGGCTACCCTCTCAGGGGTTCCCATGTGACCAATACTGAGATAACAGCTTTGCATAGTTTATCCCATTTAAATAGACCACAGCCATATCAGGTAGATGCTTTTCCCTTCCCCATTTTTACATATGTGGGAACTCAAACTTAGCTCGAATAGCTGCCCAAGGTCCCTATATTAGTTTCCTTAGGCTGCTGCAACAAAGTACCACAAACTGGGAAGCTCAGAGCAACAGATGGAGGCTAGAAGTCTGAATTCAAGGTGTCAGCAGTGCCATGCTCCCTCTCAAGGCTCTATGCCTCCTTGGCTTCTGATGGTGGCCAACAGTCCCTGGCATTCCTCGGCTTGCAGAGGCATCGAGCTCCAGTCTCTGCCTCTATCATCCTGTGGTGCACTCCCTGAGCTTGTCTTTCCTCATTTTATAAAGACACCAGTTATTGGATTGGAGCCCACCGTAATCCAGTAGGATCTCATCTTAAATTGATTACTTTTGCAAAGACTTCATTTCCAAATAAGGATACATTCACAGATGCAGAGAGTTAGGACTTCAACAGATATTTAATATTTTGGGGAACACAGTTCAACCCTCAACAGCCCCACAGCTTGTGAAGCTGTAATTGGCACCATCCTCTGCTTGCTTTGCTCATATGATTTCATCCAACCATGCCTTTCTTTTTTGCCCAATTATAGTTGTTCTATTAAAATGACTATCTCTTAAGCATGAACATTATTGTTTCATCCTAAGCACCAGAGCCTTCTTTTCTCTCTTTCTTTCTTTCTTTCTTTCTTTCTTTCTCTCCTTCTTTCTTTCTTTCTTCCTTCCTTCCTTCCTTCCTTCCTTCCTTCCTTCCTTCCTTCCTTCCTTCCCTTCCTTCCTTCCTTCCTTCCTTCCTTCCTTCCTTCCTTCCTTCCTTTCTGAGATGGAGTCTTGCTCTGTTGCGTGGGCTGGAGTGCAGTGGTATGATTTCGGCTCACTGTAACCTCTGTCTCCTGGGTTCAAGCGATTCACCTGCCTCAGCCTCCCAAATAGCTGGGATTACAGGCACCTGCCACCATGCCCAGCTAATTTTTGTATTTTTAGTAGAGACGGGTCTTTGCTATGTTGGCCAGGCTGGTCTCAAACTCCTGGCCTCAAGTGATCCGCCCGCCTTGGCCTCCTAAGGTGCTGGGATTACAGGTGCGAGCCACCGTGCCTGGCCAGCACCAGAGCTTTCTTTAGACTAATGCGCCTTAACTGTTAGTAATCAGAAGCTTTTTCTGCAGCCTCTTTTATCTCACCAGGTTACCTGAGCTTTGAGTCCTATTTTCCCTCCCTTCACAGGGGGTTACACTACCTGTTGGTGTAATTCAACGGACTGGGGAGCAGTGTGAACCACAAGAGAGGTCCTCTTGGTCCATTCCACACTTCAAAGATGAGGAAGCTGCCGGGTGTGATGGCTCATCCTGTAATCCTGGCAGTTTGGGAGGCCATGGTGGAAGGATCATTTGAGGCCAGGAGTTTGAGACCAGCCTGGGCAATATAGTGAGACCTCACCTCTACAAAAATAAAATAAAACAAAATTAGCCAGGCATGGTGGCACGTGCCTGTAGTCCTAGCTACTTGAGAAGCTGAGGTGGGAGGATTGCTTGAGCCTGAGGAAGTTGAGGCTACACTGAGTCAAGATCGTGCTATTGCACTCCAGCCAGGGCAATGGAGTGAGACACTGTCTAAAAAAAAAAACTCACACAAAAAAATGAAGAAGCTGAGACTCAGAGGGGCTTCCTGAGACAGCATGACAGCAGCAGGCCCAGGGGCAGGTCTACAGCATCACAGCTGCTAGGCTGTCCAGCACTCTCCATCCTAGCTCAGAAGGGACTCCCATTGGAAGCTGTTGTCCCAGGAACTTACCCAGGCTCCAGGACAGCCTGGCCTGGCTCCCAGACCACTGCTGTACTTCTCTCTCGGCAGATCGGTGGGGGCAGGAACATGGACCACCACGTCCTGCACGTGGCTGTGGATGTCATCAGGGAGTCTCGGGAGATGCGGCTGCAACCCTTCAATGAGTACCGCAAGAGGTTTGGCATGAAGCCCTACACCTCCTTCCAGGAGCTTGTAGGTGAGCAGTTGTTTCCTGGATGCAGTCCCTGCCCTTGAGGGACTGGCAGCAAAGTCAGGGAGACATCAAGGAAATAGAACGGGACCATACATGTGGCAATGTGTAACAACCAGACTTATAACGGCCGTGGAAGTGCTGTGCCGGGGTGGTAAATAATCCTGCTTGGGGAGAGAAGGTGACTTTTCGGCTGGGTTTGGAGAACAAATGGCAGTTTCCAGTGGGAGAAGAGAAGGAGGAGCATTTTAGGCAGAGCCATAGAAAGTACAAAGGCATAGAGGTCAGACAGCAGGTATCTGGGGAAACAGTCGTAGATGTGGCTGGGGCAAGGGGCTTATGCTGTGAGGGTGATTAGTGATGGAAGGTTGGGGCCAAACCGTGTAGAATCTTGGCTTTCATACTAAATATTTTGGGTTTTATTCTGTCTAGTGCTTTCTAAGTACCCACTTATGGGCCAGCTGCATAAAAATCACTTAGAAAGCTGATTAAAATACCAAATCTCAGATGCCTGTCCTACAGATTCTGATTCAACCATCCTGGGTGGTGCCCAAGAATCTGCATATTCATATGAATAGAGTATATATACATATATATGAATATATATGAATAGAGTATATATACATATATAAATATATATGAAGAGTATATATACATATGTATACATATATACATATACATATGTATACATATATACATATACACACATCTATATAAATATGTATGTATATATAAATATATATGTATATATATAAATATATGCGAGTATATATATATATATATCCCCCAAGATCCTCAGATATTGGGCAGCCAAGTTGCCAACCCTTGTCACATACAGTGGGGAGCCACTGAAGCAGGGTGTGACATGGCCCATGAGAGTTCCCAATGGAGGATGGATTTGAGGAACTGGGCAGGGAAGCAGGGAAGCTCCACATCTGTCTCCCATTGGCCACTATCTGTGAACATGTGGGTATTGCAGAGTGGAGCAGATTCTGTACCTGAGCTCCCTGAGATCCTGAAACAGCAATCTTTGTTATTCTTTAGTCTCCCATGGCAAATGGTCCCCAGGGCAGAAGGAACACTGCCACTGAATTTCTGTGTGAGCTCGGACATGTTACATCTTTGACCTCTAGTAATAAAAGGGCTTGGCCCAGGCTAAGGTCTTGAAATCTGTCTGTGAAGGAAGCAAGATGGGGAGCATTCTCCTTTCTGTAATCATCAGGTAATTAGGGCCCAGAGTTGCTCAAGCTTACAGGCTGTTTGGGGGCAGATCTAGGCCTCTGACTTTCTCTTTAGTAGCATTTTCCTTCCCTAGACCCAGTCCCTGAGGAGGAGCAATTTGTGATTTTCTTCTTGACCCTTTTCCCCAGTGCCAACCAGGCCAAATTCTAGAGCACATGCTCAGTTGCTCAAGTTATTCTCCTGGAGTCCCTATTATCCCCAGAAAAAGGTGGACAGAGAAGGGTCACACCCCGGGTTGACCTTAATGGCATCATGGATCTGAGGCTAGCGTTTCCCCTTATCTCCTTGTAGGAGAGAAGGAGATGGCAGCGGAGTTGGAGGAGCTGTATGGAGACATTGACGCGTTGGAGTTCTACCCTGGGCTGCTTCTTGAAAAGTGCCATCCAAACTCTATCTTTGGGGAGAGTATGATAGAGATTGGGGCTCCCTTTTCCCTCAAGGGTCTCCTAGGGAATCCCATCTGTTCTCCGGAGTA
Organism: Theropithecus gelada; assembly: GCF_003255815.1. Lineage (NCBI taxonomy): Eukaryota > Metazoa > Chordata > Mammalia > Primates > Cercopithecidae > Theropithecus > Theropithecus gelada. The sequence continues at coordinate 18,445,652 of NC_037683.1, read as the reverse complement.
CTGGAAGCCGAGCACTTTTGGTGGCGAGATGGGCTTTAACATCGTCAAGACGGCCACACTGAAGAAGCTGGTCTGCCTCAACACCAAGACCTGTCCCTATGTTTCCTTCCGTGTGCCGGATGCCAGTCAGGATGATGGGCCTGCTGTGGAGCGACCATCCACAGAGCTCTGAGGGGCAGGAAAGCAGCATTCTGGAGGGGAGAGCTTTGTGCTTGTCATTCCAGATGCTGAGACCAGGGCTGATGGTCTTAAATGCTCGTTTTCTGGTTTGGCATGGTGAGTGTTGGGGCTGACATTTAGAACTTCAAGTCTCACTCATTATCTGGAATATTGTGTTCTATTTGTTCTTCCAGAATGCTGAATTCCTTGTTAGCCCATCAGATTGTTAGGAGTAGTTCTCATTTGGTCTGCCAGAATACTGGGTTCTTAGTTGACAACCTAGAATGTCAGATTTCTGGTTGATTTGTAACACAGGCATTCTAGAATGTGGAGCTACTGATGAAATCTGCTAGAAAGTTAAGGGGTTCTTATTTGGCATTCCAGAATCTTGACTTTCTGATTGGTGATTCAAAGTGTTGTGTTCCTGGCTGATGATCCAGAACAGTGGCTCGTATCCCAAATCTGTCAGCATCTGAGTTTCTAGAATGTGGATTTGATTCGTTTTCCTGTTCAGTGAGATATCATAGAGCGCGAGATCCTAAGGTCCAACAAGAATGCATTCCCTGAATCTGTGCCTGCACTGAGGGGGCAAGGAGGTGGGGTGTTCTTCTTGGGACCCCCACTAAGACCCTGGTCTGAGGATGTAGAGAGAACAGGTGGGCTTTATTCATGCCTTTGGTTGGAAGCTACCAGGGCTCTATCCCCATCCAGGTCTTGACTCATGGCAGCTGTTTCTCATGAAGCTAATAAAATTCGCTTTCTAAAGTTGCCTGTTATATATCTCTTTTGGTCCCATCCCCCAAAGCAGAGGCAACCGAATGTGGCTAGCCTTTCTCCTAGCCACAGCTGGGCGTGCTAGAGGTTGCAGCATGAGATTTTCTGCTGGGATCCTTGGGCCCATCACTGTGTAGACATGTTACCACTGGTGCTTTCTTTTGCCCTGCGGGCCAGGCACTGCCCTTTTCAGGATGCTCTCCTAAAATACCCATTGCCCCAGCCCCGGGAGATATAACTTTCAGTTCTCATCATCTGATTAAAACAACTTCCTCCCTTACAGAGCAAACAACAGAGGGGCACCCGGGGAGGAGAGCACATCCTGTATGCCAATTTCACACTTTCAATTCTCATTTGTTCTCACACCAACAGTGTGAAGTGCGTGGTATAATCTGCATTTCAAAACCAAGGAAGCAGCCTCAGAGTCGTCGTGTGACACGCCAAACGCAGGCTGAGTCCAGAGCTTGTGCTCCTCTTGATTCCTGGTTTGAGTCAGTTCCAGGCCTGATCTTGCCTGTCTGGCTCAGGGTCAAAGACAGAATGGTGGAGTGTAGCCTCCACCTGATATTCAGGCTACTCATTCAGTTCCAAATATGTATTTTCCTAAGTGCTTACTATGTGCCAGTTCCTGTAACAGGTGTGGGGACACAGCAGTGAGTAATCAATACAGACAAGGCTCTGCCCTTATGGAGCTCACACTCCAGTGGCGGAGAAACAGACCATAAATAAGGAAACAATGAAATAAGATAGATATATACAAGGTAAGTGTGACTTCCCCTCTAACCCCCTCTGCTCTGTCCTCCCCTACTGCGCTCTTCAAGACCAGAGACCCAACAGCAGTGATCTCAGGGCAGACAGCCCTCCACCCCAGTCCCGAGACCCTTTTCTCAGGACCTCTGTAGGCAGCTGAGAGAGAGGACAGAGCGGTAAGATGAGGGGTTGAGGGAAGGTTCTTCATGATCCATACTTTGGGCTTAGCATTTCTCAGGAAGAACTATGGCCCAGAAACAACAGGGGAAACTAGAGTTCAGTCTGACAGTCCTTGGTGTTAAGTCTCCTGTCTTATAGTCCAGAAAATCCTGTTTCTCCTTAGTTGCCTGGAAACTGCTCCCATCATTCCTTCTGGCCCCTGCTGAATGCAGGGAATGCAATCCTTCCCTGCTGTAGCAGTGGCTCTGATGTGGAAAGATCCTTTGGATGCTGGAAGTGTCCATGAAGAGCTTGTGTCCTGTCCTTTCTTGCAGATTCTCTTTCCCCTCTTCTGCTAATACCTCTTACTTTGCTTGAGAATCCTCTCCTCTCTTATTAATTTCAGTCTTGGTGGTTCGATCAGGGGTGCATTCTGGTCAAGGGGTGGGCCTGTGAATCAATCCTGGGCAATCAGACACCCTCTCCTTAAAAACTGGCACATGGAGGCCGGGCGCGGTGGCTCAAGCCTGTAATCCCAGCACTTTGGGAGGCCGAGACGGGCGGATCACGAGGTCAGGAGATCGAGACCATCCTGGCTAACCCGGTGAAACCCCGTCTCTACTAAAAAATACAAAAAACTAGCCGGGCGCGGTGGCGGGCGCCTGTAGTCCCAGCTACTCAGGAGGCTGAGGCAGGAGAATGGCGTGAACCCGGGAGGCGGAGCTTGCAGTGAGCTGAGATCCGGCCACTGCACTCCAGCCTGGGCGGCAGAGCGAGACTCCGTCTCAAAAAAAAAAACAAAAAAAAAAAAACAAAAAAAAAAACTGGCACATGGAGACTGAGGTCACTGACTCTGATTCATCCCCACAGCTGGCTCTGACAAGATGGTCAATTTGTTTCTGCTTCTGAGATCCCCGGGGCAGCCTGGATCCCTGCCCTTCTCAAGACTTTAGCTTTTCCTTCCATCCGGTGACCTATTCCAGGAATTCCTCTTTTGCTTAAATCAGTTGGAGTTTGTGTCTGTTGCTTGTAATCAAGCCTTTATGGCTGCTGGGCTGAGTGACACAAGCACTTTAATGGCCTGGAGGGACTTTTAATCAGTGAAGATGCAATCAGATGAGTGTTTTGGAAAAAGCACCCTGGGGAAGGGTGGACGACAGAGCAGAGCAGGATGGGCAGGAAGCTGGCAGAACTGAGGAGGCTACAGTTGTGGTCCAACCAGGAGCTGATGGCAGCCAGGGGAAGGGCTTTGGGGATAGAAGAATGGGATGGGTTCCAGAGGTATTCCTCTCTTGAATGCAGGTGCCTAGATTAGGTAGACTTTGCTTAGCACGGGCAACTGCACATGAAAGTTTTGCAAAGGGAAACAGGCTAAATGCACCAAAAAGGCTTCTTGAGAGTAAATAATCTTAATGCTTGTAATTTGAACATTTGTTCCTGGAGTTTTGATTTGGTGGATGTGATGGTTGGTTTTATTTGTCAGTTTGGCTGGGCTATAGCACCCAGTTATTTAATCAAACATTAATCTTGGTGTGGCTGTGAAGGTATTTTGTAGATGTGATTAACATCTACAATCAGTTGACTTTAAGTAAAAGAGTACTTAAATAATTTGGGTGAGCCGTACCTAATTAGTTGAAAGACCTTAAGAACAAAAACTGCAGTTTTGTGGAAAAGAAGAAACTTTGCCTCAAGGCTATAGCCATCAACTCCTGCCTGAGTTTCCAGCCTGCTAGTCTGCCCTACGGATTTCAGGTTTGCCAACCCCAACAATTGTGTGAATTAATTTCTAAAAATAAAGCTATATACAGCCATTCTTTGGTATTTGTGGGGGATTTGTTTCAGGGATCGCTGTAGATACCAAAATCTGTGGTTCCTCAAGTCCTTTATATAAAGTGCTACAGTATTTGCATATAACCTATGTGCAGTCTCCGTATAACTTCAATCATCTCTAGATTACTTACAATACCTAATACAGTGTAAATGCTAGTTCTTATACTATATTTTTCTTTGTATTATTTTATTGTATTATTATTTTGAATATTTTGATCTGCATTTGGTTGAATTCACAAATATGGAACCCATGGATATGGAGGATATGTGCATATATATAGTATAGTGTATCCTCCATATATATATATTCAAGATATATATATATGTTTATATTTATATATATATTCTCTCTCTCTCTCTCTCTCTCTATATATATATATTTCTACCTCTCTCAGTAATAATGCAAGAACAGAAAACCAAATACTGCATGTTCTTACTTAATCGTGGGAGCTGAATGATGAGAATACATGGACACGTGGTGGGGAATAACGCACACTGGGGCTTGTTGGAGGGTGGGAGGTGGGCCATCAGGAATAATAGCTAAAGGATGCTGAGCTTAATACCTAGGTGATGGGATGATCGGTGTAGCAAACTACCATGGCACACGTTTACCTGTGTAACAAACCTGCACATCCTACACATGTAACCAATAGATGTATATTATTATTTGAGTTCCAATAATCAAATAATACACAAACCCCTGTATTATATGATTATTGGAAATTAAATTATAATAATAATATACATATATTCTTTTTTTTTTTTTTTTTTTTTTTTTTGAGACGGAGTCTCGCTGTGTCACCCAGGCTGGAGTGCAGTGGCGCGATCTCGGCTCACTGCAAGCTCCGCCTCCCGGGTTTACGCCATTCTCCTGCCTCAGCCTCCGAGTAGCTCGGACTACAGGCGCCCGCCACCACGCCCGGCTAGTTTTTTGTATTTTTTTAGTAGAGACGGGGTTTCACCATGTTAGCCAGGATGGTCTCGATCTCCTGACCTCGTGATCCACCCGCCTCGGCCTCCCAAAGTGCTGGGATTACAGGGTTGAGCCACCGCGCCCGGCCAATATACATATATTCTATTGGTTCTACTTCTCTGGAGAACCCTGACTAATACAATGGGTGATTCATTCACGACTCTCAATGCAAACAACAGAGCCTTCTCTAGACTGTATAAACAGGAAGGAATTTATTATAGGACATTACATAGCTCATGGAGCCACTGGGAGGACCAGAGAATTAGGCTTGGAGGCTTTGCACCTAGGAATGGTGGCCACTGTCCAGTGGAGATGCCTCTGCTACTGCCATGGACACAGCCATCTCAAATGACACCTTTGCTGCCCAAACCCTACTACTGCTGCCCCCCAAAACAGGCTGCTTCTACAGCCAGTCTTGCTGGAAAATGGATTCTGTGCAATACTTGCTTCCTCTCTTTTTTCTACTTAGAATTAAAATTATCTTTATGTTGTGTCTGATCAGTGGAGCCCAGCTCATGTGTCTGTACTGCAGCTACAAGAAATAATGGGAAAGTGAGTTTTCTGGTTTGTACTTTGAAAAGGAGGAACCCATAATGAGGAAAATTCCTCATACATAGGAAAGGTATTCAAAGGGGCTGGGAAACATGGAAAGTCTACTTCAGTGAATCTGAATATTCTTACTTCTGTTCTGCCTCTGTAGTCCCTATCCCTAGAATGCTACAAAGACCATCACAATGGCCTTACTGTTGACCTAGTAGCAGCTCAATATGGTTGCAAGCAAAGAGCTTAAGAAGTGAAGTTATGTAATTACAGAACAACAGAGACACAAAGACTGTTGAGTACACACAGTCCACTCTTTTAGTAATTTTTGAGTTAAAAAAACGCAGGAGGCAGAGCAAGAAGGCAGAATAGAAGCTTCTGCCAATTGTCTTCTCCACAGGAACACCAAATTTAACAACTATCTACACAAATGCACACCTTCATTAGAACCAAAGTTCAGGTAAATGATTGCAGTACCTGGTTTTAACTTTGTATTACTGAAAGAGGCACTGAAGAGGGTAGGAAAGATGGTCTTGAATTGCCAGAGCCATCCCTCCCCCGATCCCCGGCAGGAGCCATATGGCACAGAGAATCTGTGTAGGGAGAGTGTAGTGGTTGTGGGATTTTGTGTTAGAACTCAGTGTTGCCTTGTTACAGCGGAAAGCAACATGAGGTCACACTCAGCTAGTACCCATGAGGGAGAATTTAGACCAGCCCTAGCCAGAGGGGAACCATCCATCCCAGTTGCTGAATGGGCTAAAGGGCTCTGGGGTTCTAAATAAACTTGAAAGGCAGTATAGGCCACAAGGATTACAGCTCCTAGGAAAATCTGATCTGCGCTTGGAGCCAGTGGACTTGAGGGGCATGTGACCTGTTGAGATAGCCAAGAGAGTGCTTGCGCCACCCCTCTCCCAACCCTCGGCGGTGCAACTCACAGCTCTGAAAGAGACTCCTTCCTTCAGCTTGAGGAGAGAAGAGTAAAGAGGACTTGTCTTGCAACTTGGATACCAGCTCAGCCACAGCAGATTAGGGCACTGGGCAGAGTCCTGAGGCACCCATTCCAGGACCTAACTTCCAGATGACATTTCTAGACATACCCTGGGCTTATATGGGCCATATAAGGCAGAAGGGAACCTGCTGTTTTGAATGAAAGGATCTAGTCCTGATAGTATTCACCACCTGCTGACTAAAGTGCCATTGGGCCCTGAATAATCAGCACCTGTAGCCAGGTAGTACACACTACGGCCCTTGAGTGAGATTCTGAGATGTGCTGACTTCAGATGTGACCTAGCACTTTCCCAGCTGTGGTGGCTATGGGGAGAGACTCCTTCTACTTAAGAAAAGCAGGAGGAAAAGTAAAGGGGATTTCGTCTTGCAGCTTAGGTACTAGCTCGGCCACAGTGGGGCAGAGCACCAAGTGGGCTCTCAGGGTCCCTGATTCTAGGCCTTGGCTCTTGCACAGTATTTCTGGATCTGACCTGGGCCAGAGGGGAGACCACTGCCCTGAGAGGTGAGTCCCAGGCCTGGCAGCATTCACCACAAGCTTATCGAAGAAGCCTTGGCCTTGCGTGAACATTGGTGGCAGCCCAGGCAGTACTCCCCATGGGCCTGTGGTGGTGGTGGCCATGGGGAGAGACTCCTCTGCCTGTGGGAAGGGGAGGGATGAGTGGGAAAGACTTGTCTTATGGCTTTGTCTGCAGCTCAGCTGCAGTAGAATAGAACAAAAGGCAGATTCTTAAGATTTTCAACTCAAGGCCCTGGTTCCCAAACAGCATCTGTGGACCTGCTTGGGGGAACTTGCTGCCCTGAAGGAAAGGACACAAGCTTTGGCTGACTTCACCACCTGCTAACTGTAAAGCCCTAAAGCCTTGAGTGAACAAAGGTGGTAGCCAGGTAGTGGTTATAATGGGCCTTGGGTAAGACACAGTGCTGTGCTGGCTTCAGGTCTGACCTAGGGCAGTCCCAATGGTGGTGGCCACAGGGGTGCTTGTGCCACCCCTCCCCCAGCTGCAGGCAGCTCAGCACAGAGACAGAGACTCTGTTGGGACTCTGTCTGTTGGGAGAAAGTAAGGGAAGAGAAAAAGAATATCTGCCTGGTAATCCAGACCTTATCCAAGATCTTATCCAAGACCACCAAGTGGTACCTCTGTAAGTCTGCAAGAGCCACAGCATTTCTGGGCTTGGGGTGCCTCCTAATGCAGATATGACTACAGTGACCAAAAACTTAGATCACAACACCCAGGTCTCTTCGAATACCTGGAAAGCCTTCCCAAGAAGGATGGGTACAAACAAGCCCAGAATGCAAAGACTACCATAAATATCTAACTTTTCAATGCCCAGACACCAATGAACATCCACAAGCATCAACATCATTCAAGAAAATATGACTTCATGAAACAAAGTAAGTCACCAGGGATTGATTCTAGAGAGATAAAATATGTGATCTTTCTCTATCTCTCAGAGAAACGTCATATATCTACACCTCTAGACCTTTCAGATAGAGAATTCGAAATAGTTATTTTGAGGAAACTCAATGAAGTTCAAGATAATACAGAGAAGGAATTCAGAATCCTATCAGATCAACTTATCCAAGAGACTGAAATAATTAAAAAGAATCAAGCTGAAATTCTGAAGTTGAAAATGCAACTGACTACTAAGGAATGCATCAGAGTCTCTTAATAGCAGAATTGATCAAGGAGAAGAAAGAATTAGTGAGCTTGAATATAAGCTATTTGAAAATACATGGCCAGAGGGGACAAAAAGAATAAAAAACAATGAAGCACACAAACAAGATCTAGAAAACAGCCTCAAAAGGGCAAATATAAGAGTCATTGGCTTCAAGAAGTGGTAGAGAGAGAGAGATAGGGGTAGAAAGTTTATTCAAAAGGATAATAGCAGAGAGCTTCTCAAACCTAGAGAAAGATGTCAATATTCAAGTAGAAGAAGGTTATAGGACATCAAGCAGATTGAACCCAAAGACTACCTCAAGACATTTAACAATCAAACTCCCAAAGAGCAAGGATAAGAAAGGAACCTAAAAGCAGCAAGAGAAAGGAAACAAATAATGTACAACAGAACTCCAATATGTCTGGCAGCAGACTTTTTGGTGGAAATCTTACAGGCCAGAGGAGAGTGGCATGACATATTTAAGGTGCTGATGGAAAAAAACTTTTACCCTAGAATAATATATCCAGAAAAATTATCCTTCCAGCATTAAGGAGAAGTAAAGACTTTCACAGACAAAAACTGAGGGATTTCATCAACACCAGACCTGTCCTACAAGAAATGCTAAATGGAGTTCAACCTGAAAGAAAAGAATGTTAATGAGCAAGAAGAAATCAACTGAAAGTACAAAACTCATTAGTAATAGTGGGTACACAGAAAAACACAGAACACTGTAATTTTGTTATACTTAAGATATATATAAGTGGTGTACAACTAAGATATATGTTAAGTATACTTAAAATATACTACTTGTATCTTAGGTAGAAAGACTAAAAGATGAACTGTTAAAAATAATACCTACAACAACTTTTTAAGACCTAGACAGTACAATAAGATAGAAATAGAAACAACAAAAAGTTGAAAAGTGAGGGGAACAAGCTGAAGTGTAGAGTTTTTATTAGCTCTCTCTTTGCTTATTTGTTAGTTTTTTAAAGTAATCAGTGTTAAATTGTCATAAATTTAAAACAATGGGTTATAAATATTATTTACAAGCCTCATGGTAACCTCAAATAAAAAAATACAATGGATACATAAAAAATAAAAAGCAAGAAATTAAAACATACCACCAAAGAAAATCACCTTCACTAACAGGAAGACAAGAAGGAAGGAAAGAAGGAGGAGAAGACAACAAAACAATCAGAAAACAAATAAGAAAATGGCAGGATAAGTCCTTACTTATCAATAATGACGTTGAATACACATGGACTAAACTCTACAATCAAAAGACATAGAGTGGCTGAATGAATAAAAAGACAAGATCCAAAGATCTGTTGTCTACAGGAAATACACTTTACCTATAAAGACACATAGACTGAAAACAACGGGATGAAAAGGTATTCCAGGAAATGGAAACCAAAAAAGAGCAGGAATATCTATACTTAAATGAGACAAAATAGATGTCAAGACAAAAACTATAAGGAGAGAAAAAGAAGATTATTATATAATGATAAAAGATTCCAATAAACAAGCAGATGTAACAATTGTAAATATGTATGCACCCAACACTGGAGCACCCATATACATAAAGCAGATATTATTAGAGCTAAAGAGAGAGACCACAATACAAAAATTGGGGTATTCAATCCTACTGGATTCTTCAACACCCCACTTCAACATCCTGCTTTCAACACACCCCACTCTTAGCATTGGACAGATGGGGACTTCAATACCCCACTTTCAGCATTGGACACATCTTCCAGACAGAAAATCAACAAAGAAACATTGGGCTTAGTCTGTACTATAGACCAAGTGGACCTAAGAGATATTTACAGAACATTTCATCCAGTGGCTGCAGAATACACATTGTTTTTCTCAGCACATAAATCATTCTTAAGGACAGACCATATGATAGAGAACATTTCATCCAGTGGCTGCAGAATACACATTGTTTTTCTCAGCACATAAATCATTCTTAAGGACAGACCATATGATAGGCCACAAAACAAGTCTTAAAACATTAAAAAAAAATGGAAATAATGTCAAATATCTTCTCTGACCACCATGGAATAAAATTAGAAATCAATAACAAGACGAATTTTGTAAGCTGTACAAACACATGGAAGTTAAACAATACATTCCTGAATGGCCTGTGGGTCAATGAATAAATTAAGAAGAAAATTTAAATTTTTCTTGAAACAAATGAAAACGGAAACACAACATACCAAAATGTATGAGATACAGCAAAAGTAGTACTTAGAGGGAATTTTATGGCTGTAAGTGCTGACATAAAGACTTCAAATGTATCCAAGGATACATCCTAAAGAACTAGAAAATCAAGAGCAAACCCAAAATTAAAAAAAAAAAGATCAGAGTAGAAATAAATGGAATTGAAATGAAGAAAACAATACAAAAGATCAACAAAATGAAAAGTTGTTTTTTGAAAAGATAAATAAATACAATCGAGAAACTTTTAGCCAGACTATGAAAAAAAAGTAGAAGGCCCAAATAAATAAAATCAGAGATGAAAAAGGAGGCATTACAACTGATACCACAGAGATTCAAAGGGTCATTAGAGGCTCCTATGAGCAATTATATGCCAATAAATTGAAAAACCCAGAAGAAATGGATAAATTCCTAGGCACATACAACCTGCTAACACTGAATCATGAGGAAATCCAAAACTGAACAGACCAATAACAAGTAATGAGATCAAAGCCATAATAAAAAGTCTCCTAGCAAAGAAAAGCCCAGAAAACTGTTAGAACTGGTGGACAAATTCAGTAAAGTTGCAAGACACAAAATCAACATACAAAAATTAGTAACATATCTATATGAAAACAGTGAACATTCTGAAAATAGTAATCCCATTTACAATAGCTACAAATAAAATTAAGTACCTAGAAATTAATCAAAGAAGTGAAAGATCTTGACAATGGAAAATAAAACATTATGAAAGAAATTGGAGAGGACACATGAAAAACAGAAAAATATTCCATATTCATAGATTGGAAGAATCAATGTTGTTAAAATGTCCATACTACCCAAAGCAGTCTATAGATTCAAGACAATCCTTATCAAAATACCAATGACATTCTTCATATAAACAGAAAAAACAATCCTAGAATTTATACAGAACCACAAAAGACCCAGAATAGCCAAAGCTGTCCTAAGCAAAAAGAACAAAACTGGAGGAATCGCATTACCTGACTTCAAATTATACTACAGAGCTACAGTAACCAAAATAGTATTATACTGGCTAAAAACAGACACATAGACCAATGAAACAGACTAGAGAACCCAGAAATAGATCTATACATCTACAGGAACTCATTTTTGATAAAGTTGTTAAGAACATACATTGGGAAAAGGACAGTTAATCTTCAATAAATGATACTGGGAAAACTGCAAATCCATGTGCAGAAGAATGAAACTAGACCCCTATCTCTTGCCATATACAAAAATCAAATCAAAGTGAATTAAAACTTAAATCTAAGACGTCAAACTATAAAACTACTATGCAAAAACTCTGTGGAAGCTCTCCAGGACATTGAAGTAGGCAAAGATTTCTTGAGTAATACCTCACAAGCACAGGCAACCAAAGCAAAAATGGATAAATGGGATCACATCAAGTTAAAAATCTTCTGCACAGCAAAGGAAATGATCAACAAAGAGAGAACCCACAGAATGGGAGAAAATATTTGCTAACTATCCATCTGACAAGGGATTAATAATGAGAATATAGCCGGGCGCGGTGGCTCACGCCTGTAATCCCAGCACTTTGGGAGGCCGAGGCGGGCGGATCACAAGGTCAGGAGATCGAGACCACGGTGAAACCCCGTCTCTACTAAAAATACAAAAAATTAGCCGGGCGCGGTTGTGGGCGCCTGTAGTCCCAGCTACTCGGGAGGCTGAGGCAGGAGAATGGCGTGAACCCGGGAGGCGGAGCTTGCAGTGAGCCGAGATTGCGCCACTGCACTCCAGCCTGGGCGACAGAGCGAGACTCCGTCTCAAAAAAAAAAAAAAAAAAAAAAAAAAAAAAAAATAATGAGAATATATAAGAAGCTTAAACAACTCTACAGGAAAAAAACCTACTAATCCAGTTTAAATTGGGCAAAAGATCTGAATAGACTTCTCTCAAAAGAAGACATACAAGGTTGGGCGCAGTGGCTCACACCTATAATCCCAGCACTTTGGGAGGCCAAGGCAGGTGAGTCATCTGAGGTTAGGAGTTCGAGACCAGCCTGGCCAACATGGTGAAACCCCGTCTCTACTAAAAATACCAAAAATTAGCCGGGCACCTGTAATCCCAGTTACTCGGGAGGCTGGGGTAGGAGGATCGCTTGAACCCCAGAGGCAGAGGTTGCAGTGAGCCGAGATCGTGCCATTGCACACTGGCCTGGGCAATGAGAGTGGAAATCAATCTTAAAAAAAAAAAAAAGTACAAATGGCAAACAGGTATATGAAAAGGTGTTGAACATCATCGATCATCAGAAAAATGCAAATCAAAACTACAATGAGATATCATCTCACTGCAGTTAAAATGGAGAGAGATGAAAGAAGGACAATAACAAATGCTGGAAAGGATGTAGAGAAAAGGGAACCCTTGTATACTCTTAGTGGGAATGTAAATCAGTACAACCACTGTGGAGAACAGTTTGCAGTTTCCTCAAAAATAAGAATAAAAATTAAGAGCTACTCTACAATACAGCAGTTTCACTGGTGGGTATGTACTTACAGAGAGGGAATCAGTATATTGAAGAAATACCTGCACTCTCATGTTTATTGCAGTACTATTCACAATAGCCAACATTTGGAAGCAACCTAAGTGTCCATCAACAGATGAATAGTTAAAGAAAATGTGGGACATATACACAATGGAGTACTATTCAGCCATAAAAAAGAATGAGGTCCTCTCATTTGCAGCAACTTGGATAGAACGAGAGGTCATTATGTTAAGTGAAACAAGCCAGGTGTGGAAAGACAAGCTTTGCATGTTCTCACTTATTTGGAAAGCTAAAAATTAAAACAATTGAACTCATGGAGGTAGAGAGTAGAAGGATGGTTACCAGAGGCTGGGATGGGTAGTAGGGGATTTGGGGGAAAGAGGGATGTTTAATGGGTACAAAAAATAGAAAGAATGAATAAGATCTTATATTTGATAGCACAACAGGATGATTATAGTCAATAATAAATTAATTGTATATTAAAAATAAGTGAAAGAGTAGAATTGGATTGTTTGTAACATAAAGTATAAATGCTTGAGGTGATGGATGCCCCATTTACTGTGATGTGATCATTATGCATTGCATGTCGGAATCAAAACATCTCATGTAACTCATAAATATACACACCTACTATGTATCCACACACAAAATACGTCACACACAAAAATACGTTAGACATGCCTACAACTCACTTTTCAACTTTATCATACTTTTCCTATAAAAATGAACTCTAACTTAAAACAGCTATGCGTGAATGACAGAAAGAAATACTAAAACTTAAAAGATACTTTTATTGAGTACTATTAAGAGTAATCACAATGAAGCACTTTCTTCACTATCTTACCTGTTATTCGTGTTTCATTCAAAGTTGGTTTCCCTCCACATTTGGTCAAGATACGTCTTTTGCTTTCAATCTTTTTTTTTTTTTTGAGACGGAGTCTCGCTCTGTCGCCCAGGCTGGAGTGCAGTGGCTGGATCTCAGCCCACTGCAAGCTCCGCCTGCCGGGTTTACGCCATTCTCCTGCCTCAGCCTCCCGAGTAGCTGGGACTACAGGTGCTACCACCTCGCCCGGCTAGTTTTTTGTATTTTTTGGTAAAGATGGGGTTTCACCGTGTTAGCCAGGATGGTCTTGCTTTCAATCTTTATCCTTTAGCCAAAAGGGATTTTGGGCCATTTGTACAACTGTAGCTAGGGTTTCAGAACAATGCGGCAGTACACCCTTGCAGATTTCTGTGGCAGTTCAGTCTCCCTCCTGCCTTCAACTGGAGTATAACATACAGCAAAGAGCACTAATCTTATGTGCATAATTCGACACATTTTTACACAAGTATAAACCGCCAAAGAAATCAAGATATAGAACATTCCCAGCACTCTAGAAGGCTCTTTTGTGCTCCTTCCCAGTCAAAAACCACCGAAAGGTAACCACTATTTTCGCTTTTATCGCTTTTGATTAGTTTTGTCTACTCACGAACTTCATTTGAATAGCGTCATAAAGTATGTACTTTTTTTGTGTGTTTGACTTCTTTTGCTCAACATAACATTTGTTGACATCCATGTTGCTGTGTATATCAGCAGCTTGATCTTTTTATTGCTGTGTAACTCATGTATATCACAGTTGATTTATCTAGTCTTCTGTTGATGGACATTTGGGTTGTTCCCATTTTTTGACTATTATGAATAAATATCATGCCCTCTATGGTAGATTTTAACTCTTTTTTTTTTCTTTTGAAACGGAGTCTCGCTCTGTCGCCCAGGCTGGAGTGCAGTGGCGTGATCTTGGCTCACTGCAAGCTCCGCCTTCCGAGTTCACGCCATTCTCCTGCCTCAGCCTCCCAAGTTGCTGGGACTACAGGCGCCGGCCACCGCGCCCGGCTAATTTTTTGTATTTTTAGTAGAGACGGGGTTTCCCTGTGTTAGCCAGGATGGTCTCGATCTCCTGACCTCCTGATCTGCCCGCCTTGGCCTCCCAGAGTGCTTGGATTACAGGCGTGAGTCACTGTGCCGGGCCGATTTTAACTCTTATAATGAGGGCTGTAATTAAAACATCATCTTTAAACACACTTATTACGGGAAATGTTTCCACTTCTTTATTCAAAATTTCTTTTTGTGTCTTATCTTGCTTCATGGACTGATGGAAAGAAAATAGATTCATGAGTGTACATGTACCATTACAGGAGAAAGGGAGCATATATTTACTAGACATCTACTCTGGGGCATGTATTTTACCTGCCTATTTTATTAACTCTTCCTAACAACTTTGTAGGTAGGTTTTCCTGTTTCACAAAGGATGAAATTGAGACACAGAAAAATTAGGTGACTTGTCTGGAGTCATACAGCTACAAAGTGGTAGAAGGTCACATGAAATTCCAAAGCATGCCCTTTTTCCACCATGCGCCCTGTCCAAATCATCTAGAACCAGAACCACAGTAGGGATGGGGGAGTGGAGGGTGGTGGGCATTGTTGATATTGATGCACTTCCAGATGATTCTATCCATAGGCCTCACAGGGAGCCCTCTGCACTGTATCATACTGCCTTTGATCATTCTTTTTCTCTTTAGATGAATGACGTTTTCTTTCCTCTCCCCATGACTCACTTTTTCCAGGCTTGCTGTCTCCTTTCTGATTTATGACTCACACTCTGCCTCCTCAGTGATGTTCACTGCACATAACTGGTTATCTGAAATCTCAAAGCAGTGCCGTCTCTCTTCCGCCTGCTGCCCACTTGATCTTACCCCTTTCCTCACCAAGTGAGCCACACTCAGTGAGGCCCCAACCCAAGCTCTGCCTCCTTCACCAGGCTGATGCTCAAGGACCTGCTCTTGTCTTGATTCTCAGTTCCTGCCCTTACGGGAGGGATTCAGGACAGATCTAATTTCCTCCTCCTCCCCACTCACCCTATGGGATGGAAAAGATGGTCTAGCAGTTATTTTGCTTTCATTGTGGTAAAATTCATGTAATGTAAAGTTGATCATTTTAAACACCTTACAGTGTGCAATTGAATGACATTTAGTATATTCACAATGTGGTGCAACCATCACCAATACCTAGTTCTAGAACATTTTCATCATTCCAAAGGAAATCCCCTAACCATTTTCAGCAGTAACTCTCCATTTCCAGCCCCTGGCAACTATTAACCTTCTTTCTGTCTGACAATGTTGAGAGCACTCACTACATGCCAGGCATTGTGCTAATATCATGATACACACACCTTATTAATTCTCATGCAAGCAGCTCTGTGAAATAGGGGTTCTTCCTTCCATTTCACAGATGAGATATTTGAGGCTCAGAGAGAAAACATTTATGTGAGGTCATAAAGCCTGTAAGTGGTAGATCCTGGATGAAACCACCCCCCCACTCCAGCCCAGCGCTGTTTCCAACGACTGCTAAATGATGACCAAAACCTAAGAGTCTTTCCTGTGATAAACATGAGTGATGCAGGTGTGGGTAACTCCTAAGCACATACATTTTCCATTCCAAAAGAATATTCTTTCCATTCCATCCTGAAGGTCAGTGGTAACAAAAACCAAAAAAAAAAACAAAAAAAAAACAAAACAAAAAAAACAACAACAACAACGCAGTGAACACACATTCAAATGACTTACGCTCTAGGAATTTTCTGGGATCTGTGACCCCAGAAACTGTCAGTTGACTTCTCAGATCTTGGGACGGCACACAGGGCAAGCAGAGTAAGAAATAAAGTGACTCCGAATGCATCACAGGCTGAGGGGGTCTCACAAAAGGAAAGGTTCTAACATCTACCAGATGGCTGTTTCTCATGCCTTGTCGTCTAAGATTCTTTCTTCAAGAGCTTGGGCTTTTGGTTGCTAGGACCATGTAGGCTGACTTCCATTATGGTTCCAGAAATGAAGGAAGCAATTGCAATCTCCATGTCCACAAAAAAAGGAGGAGCTTATTAGACTTGACAGAGAAGCTACCATATGACATGCAAGCAAGGCCGCATTTTCCTGACCTTCATGCAGTTAAGACAAATCTGTATTGGATGCCTCTTCCTACCTCATACCAAACATGTTAAAATGTAGCCTTATAGCACATTTAGTATAATTTACATATATATGTTGAGGTAAGTTTTAGTTGACTAACATAATACATTTTGTAGACATTTAATTAAATATTTATAATTTTCATTTTGTAAGTTTTTGGGACACTATATTATTTCTTCCAAGTCTCAAATAATTCCATAAGCCTTTGAAAAGGTCAGTGACCATCAGGCATTGTGCATTGTGTGGGTTTCTTGAACAGCCTTGCTTTGTGAGCCTCTCTGCATGATCGCTGTGGTTAAGTAGCATTCTGGTCATTGGTCTGAATCTGATTGCCTTTATCATTCAGCTAGACAAGAGCTCAGAGGTGGAGTCTCTGCTGATTTGGAAAAATAGGGAACATAAGTTCCCCAACTAAGTGTTCCAGTAGATTATTTTTACATATAGTGCTTCATAACTATAGCTGAACTTGTAGCTGCCATTCAAAATGGCAGCTGGTCTGGACCCTAATTGTTAGCAATTTAGGGAGGGAGCAGGGAATCTCACCATTGAATGGACTTTGAGCAATGTAAAACTTGGTAAAGTATAGGGGTACCTGTGGGCATAAGCTTGCTAGTAGAAGAGTAGTGACCGAAAAATCATCAAAGTCTTAATAGTGAGGTGTCTTAAAAATAAATTTACAATGCAAATTGAGGCATATTTTACTTACATTAAAATGCACACATCTCAAGTGTACAGCTTAAACTTGTTTTTTGTTTTTTTTTTTGTTTTTTTTTTTGAGACAGGGTCTTGCTTTGTCATTCAGGATGGAGTGCAGAGGTGCGTGATCACAACTCTCTACAGCCTTGATCTCTGAGCCTCAAGTAATCCTTCTCCTCAGCCTCCCAAGTAGCTGGGACCACAGGTATGCAAAACCACACCTGGCTAATTTATTTTTTATTAATTTAACTAATTTATTTTTTTGAGACGTGTCTTGCTCTGTCGCCAGGCTGGAGTGCAGTGGCACAATCTTGGCTCACTGCAACCTCTGCCTCCCAGGTTCAAGCGATTCTCCTGCCTCAGGCTCCCAAGTAGCTGGGACTACAGGCACCTGTCACCATGTCCGGCTAATTTTTGGTATTTTTAGTAGAGATGGGGTTTCACCATGTTGGCCAGGGTGGTCTTGATCTCCTGACCTTATGATCCGCCCGCCTTGGCCTCCCAAAGTGCTGGGATTACAGGCGTGAGTTACTGTACCTGGCCTATTTTTATTTTTAATTTTTTGTAGAGATGGGGCCTCCCTATGTTGCCTAGGCTGGTCTTGAACTCCTGAGCTCAAGAAATCCTCCTGCCTCAGTTTCCCAAAGTGCCACAATTACAGGTGTGAGCCACAGCACCTGGCCTACCTGAGCTTTTTTTTTTAACCTAAAGAGGTAACTACTAGCCTGACTTCCAGCACTGTAGATAGTTTAGCCTGTTCTTGAACTTCATACGAATTGCATCATACTTTATATATTCTTTATTTTTAATTTAATTAATTTTTTGAAGAAACAGGGTCTCATTTTGATGTCCAGACTGGAGTGCAGTGGTGCCATCATAACTTGCTGCAGCCTTGAACTCCTGAGCTCAAGGGATCCTCCTGCCTCAGCCTCCTGAGTAGCTGGGACTACAGACACACACCACGCCTGGCTAATTTTTAATTATTATTATTATTTTTTGATATGGATGGAGTCTCGCTGGTCTTGAACCCTTAGGCTCAAGTGATCCTACTGACTCAGTCTCCCAAAGTGCTGAGACTACAGGCATGAACCACCACACCTGGCCTATATATATTCTTTTGTTTCTTACTTCTTGTGCTGAATGTAATGTCTTGTGAAATTATCCATGTTGCTGTGTTTATCAGCAGTTTGTTCTTTTGTTCTTTTTCAGTCCTGGCTGGCATTCTGTTGTGTAAACATACAGCAATTTGCTTGTTTATCCTTGCTTATCCTTGCTGATGGACATTTAGATTCACAGTTTGGGCTACTGTGAAAACAACTATTGTGAGTATTTGATACAAGTCATTTGTGAATATAAGTCTTCCTTTCTCTTAACTAAATACCACAAATATTTGTAATACTTATAACTTCTAATAAGGATAAGACAAACAACCCAACAAGAAGGCAAAAGATTTCAGCAGACACATCATAAAAGAAGATATGCAAACAAATAATGTAATAGTTTTCTCTAAATAAATATTTGGAGTAGAATTTCTAGATCATATGGTAGATAGGTATTTACTTTTAAGAAACTGCCAAATAGTTTTCCAAAGGGGTTGTAATGTGCTGCACTCCCTCAACAACGTATGAGAGTCCTAGTGGTGCCACATCTTTGGCAACACTTGGTTCTCATATGTTTTTAATTGAGCCATTTTCCTAGTGGCTATTAAGTGGTATCTCACTGTAATTTTAATTTTCATTTCCCTGACAACTGATGACATTGAGTATCTTTTCATATATCATTGGTCATTTGCATATCTTCTTTTATGATGTGTCTGTTTGAACCTTTTGCCCTTTTATTGGGTTGTTTGTCTTATCACTATTATAAGTTATAGGAATTACAAATAGTTTCTCCTAGTCTGTGGTTTGCCCTTTTATTTTCTTAACATAACTTTGAAGAATATAATTTAAAACATTTTAATAAAGCCCAACTTACCCATTTTTCCCTTATGGTTAGTGTTTTTGTTTTTTATCCTGTATAAAAAATTATATTTACTGCAATGTCACAAAGATATTCTCCTGTTTTTTTCTCTAGAAAGTTTGTAGTTTTACGCTTAGGTCTCCACTCCATTTTAACTTATTTTTTGCATAACATATGATAAGGCCATGATACAGATAGCGCCAAGGTTTATTTCTTTCCATTTAGACATTTAGTTGCTCTGGCATCGTTTGTTGAATAGACTACTCCTTCCCCCTTTAATTGCACTAGCACCATTATAAACAGCTAAGTGACTGGATATATGTGTGTCTATTTCTGGACTCTCCATTATGTTTCACTAATTTATTTATGCTTATGACAACATCACACAGGTTTGTAGCTTTATAGTGAGCAGATAAGTAGCTATTTAGTAAGTCTTGAAAATGTTCAGTATAAGTTTTCCACTGTGGTTTTAAAAATTTTTTTGAAGATGATTTTAGCTTTTCTAAGTCCTTGAATTTCCATAAAAATCTTATAATCACCTTGTCAATTTCTATAAAAACAGCTGCTGGGATTTTGATAGGGACAGTGTTGAATCTATAGATCAAGTAGGGAAGAATTAACATCTTAATATTGAGACTTCCAATTTAGGAGCATGGTTTATTTTTTCCTTTACTTAGGTTTTTAATCTCAGCATTGTTTTGTAGTTTTCAGTGTACAGATTTTGTATGATTTTGTTAAATTTAGCCAGAAGTATTTTAAAGTTTTTGATGATATTGTAGATGAAATTCTTTTTCTTTCCTACTTTCATTTTAGGATCAAGGGGTACATGTGCAGATTTGTTATGTGGATAAATTGCTGAACTGTTTTTTTTTTTTTTTTTAAATTAACTTTGGCTTTTTTTTTTTTTTTTTTTTGCCTAGTATATGAAATACGTTTGACTTTTTGGATCCTGGAAACTTGCTAAATTTACATATTGACTTTAGTAGATTTATTTTCCTTTCATAACCTTTATGGCCTTCCTATGTATACGATAGTGTTATCTTTGAATAAGAACAATTTTACTTCTTTCTTTTTAACATGCATGCCTTTTTACTTCTTTTTCTTGCCATGCTGTATAGCTAGGATCTTTAGTACAATATTTAGTAGAATCAGTGAGAGAAGACATCCTTCCCTTGTCCCTATCTTAGGGTGACAGCATTTAGTCTTTTGCCGTTAAGTGTAATGTTAGCTGTGTTTTGTGGAAAGACCTTTCATCAGTTTGAGAGAGTTCTTTTTTATTCTGAGCTTACTGAGAGTTCTATTTATTGTTGATTTTTTTTTTTTTTTTTTTGCTATATGCTTTTTCTGCATCTATTGAGATATTAAAGTTGTTTTTCTTTTTTACTCTATTGATATGGTAAATTACATGGATTGACTTTTTTTTTTTTTTGAGATGGAGTCTCGCTCTGTCGCCCAGGCTGGAGTGCGGTGGCCGGATCTCAGCTCACTGCAAGCTCCGCCTCCCAGGTTCACGCCATTCTCCTGCCTCAGCCTCTCGAGTAGCTGGGACTACAGGCGCCCGCCACCTCGCCCATCTAGTTTTTTTGTATTTTTTAGTAGAGACGGAGTTTCACCGTGTTAGCCAGGATGATCTTGATCTCCTGACCTCGTGATCCGCCCATCTCAGCCTTCCAAAGTGCTGGGATTACAGGCTTGAGCCACCACGCCCGGCCATGAATTGATTTTCAAATGTGGAAACAATTTTGCATATCTGGGATAAACCATCCTTGGACGTAAGATCTTAGTCTTTCTATGTATTGTTGGATTCAATTTGATAATATTTTAAGTAGATTTTTTGGTTTATATTTATGTTTTTATGTTTATTTTTATGTTTTATATTTATGCTTATGTTATCAGGGTAATGCTGGTCTCATGAAATGGAGTGGGAAATGCCACACCTCTACTTTCTGAAAGAGTTTACATAAGGTTGGTATTATTTCTTCTTTAAATAATTAATAGAACTTATTAATGAGTATATCAGAAAGCTGAACAAAAAGCAAGAATTATTAATAAGGCCATCTGAGGATGGAGAATCTGTTTTGGGAAGGTTTTAAGTCATTAATTTGATTTTAAAAGGAGATACAGAGTTATTTAGATTTTCTGTGTTTCTTGAGTCTTTTTCATAATTGTGTCTTTCAAAGAATTTGTCCTTAGGTCGTTGAGTTTATTGGTAGAGAGTTGTTCACAATATACCTTTATTATACTTTTTTTATTTTTGTTTCTTTGAGACAGGATCTTGCTCTGCCACCTAGGCTGGGGTGCAGTGGTACAATCACGACTCCCTGCAGTCTCGACTGCCCAGGCTCAGGTTATCCTCTCACCTCAGCCTCCTGAGTAGCTGGGATTGCAGGTGCGCACCACCATGTCCAGCTTATTTTTGTTTTTTCTGTAGAGATGGAGCTTTGCCATGTTACCTAAGCTGGTCTTGAACTCCTGGGCTCAAGCAATCCTCTCACCTTGGCCTCCCAAACTGTTGGGATTACAGACTTTAGCCACCATGCCTAGCTCCTTTATTATACTTTTTTTTTTGGTGAGGGGAAGACTGGAGTTTTATTATTACTCCAATCAGTCTCCCCAAGCATTCAAGGATCAAAGTTTTTAAGGACATCTTGGTGGGTAGGGGGAAGCCAGTGAGCCAGGAGTGCTGATCGGTTAGGTCAGAGAAGAAATCACAGGAAGTAGAAGCTGTCTTCTTATTCTGAGTCAGTTCCTGGGTAGGGTGGCACAAGATCAGATGAGCTAGTTTCTCGATCTGTGTGGTGCTAGCTGATGCATCAAGTGCAGGATCTGTAAAATATCTGAAGCACTGATCTTTGAGCAGTTTAGGGAGAGTCAGAATATTGTAGCCTTTAACTACATGGCTCCTAAACCATAATTTCTAACCTTTTTTTTTTTTTTTTTTGATAGAGTCTTGCTCTGTCGCCCAGGCTAGATTGCAATCACACAATCTTTGCTCACGGCAACCTCTGCCTCCTGGGTTGAAGCAATTCTCCTGCTTCAGCCTCTTGAGTAGCTGGGATTACAGGCACTCACCACCACACCTGGCTAATTTTATACTTTTAGTAGAGATGGGGTTTAGCCATGGCTAGTCTTCAACTCCTGAACTCATGTGATCCACCCACCTTGGCCTCCCAAAGTGCTGGGATTACAGACATGAGCCACTGTGTCCGGCCCATAATTTCTAATCTTGTGGCTAATTTGTTAGTCCTAAAAAGGCAGTCTAGTCCCCAGGCAAGGAAGGAAGTTGCCTTGGGAAAGGCCTGTTCTCATTCTTTGTTTTAAACTATAAACTAAGTTCTTCCCAAAGTTAGCTGTGCCTATGCCCAGGAAATGAACAAGGACAGCTTGGAAGTTAAAAGCAAGATGGAGTTGGTTAGGTCAGATCTCTTTCACTGTCTCAGTTACAATTTTGCAATGGTGGTTTCAATCTCTCCCTTTAGGTTTTATAACACCTTAATCTTAAGGTGTTGGCTAAAGAAGATGGAAAACGGGTGAAGATCGCTCTAACTTCTTTCTGCTGATCAGGATGTAGTGGAGGTTGGTGTTGATCCCAAAGTGAGAGGAGTGGAACCACTTTGCAACTGTCTGAGCATACTCATGCAGGCCTGGCTGGGGTTCCAAGGCTTGCATGAAAAAGGCAAGGTATTGTTATCTATACTTTTGTACTGTGTTTAAGGGAACACCATATTATAAGGTAAATCATGAGTACTAGGGTAAGGAGTGCAGTTCCCAGTTTTAAAAGTAAATATTTGAAAGCATTAGTTTGGAGACTTGTAGCCCACAAAGACTTTAGGATCTAGTGCAAACTGCAGAAAAAAGTCAAGAACAGCTAACAACAGGTATACTATAGTTTGTTTTAAGCATAATTTTTCTCTCACCAGTTCCCATTTTTATTAAAAACAGATCATGATATAACTGATTTGTTTGCAAAATAAACTTTAGTTTTAGTATATTTGGCCTGACTATTTGCATAAAGTGCAGCAAGAATAATTATTCCCATTGGCTTTTTAAATTGGCTTTGATGGAACTCTATTCCATAAGGAATCTCAGATAAGATTTTTTAAAAGCTGAGCCCAGCCATGGGTTTGTACCCTCAAATTACTATGAGTGGGGTATATTCCTCTCCTCTTGAGGTCCCAGGATAACTTGGGGCTCTTGGGCCTGTTAAAAAGTGACATGCTTTACTTACCAAAGGTCAGGAACCCTATACAGGGACTGTATAGACAAGGTATGAGGCTAGTTTTACCAAGGGGCTTTTATTGGCTCTGTAAGTCAAGTTAGATTCCTTAAAGGAAAACATGCCATTCCAGTCTTGGAAAAGTAACCAGTTTCTCCAATTGTGTCCTGTTACAAAAGAAAGCAGATTCTTATTGCACTTATACAATAACTATACTGTGATAAGTTGAGAATACTCAAGTAGTTTCCAAATTTTCTGGAGAAATCAGGTAGAGAGAAACAAATATGCTCCAAATTTTGATCACAGGAGTATATTATACTCAATTGTTAAAAGCTATACATAGCTCAAAAGATAAGTTTTCTTGGCTCTGGAAAGAAAAGGATCAGCAATGTTTTTAGCAAAAAAGTCAAAAAAATGATTAGTTTCTTATTAGTTCGATCCATTCAGTTAACTCCTGTTCTGCTTGATATTCATGAACATTTCAGCTCTCCATGAGAGTCCCAAAAGTTTTTCCTCTATTCTAATGTCACAATCTCCAAAGTTATTCGAAACCTGCATTCAAGAACACCTCTCAAAGTCCTATAGCCTATTATAAAACACCTTTTGAAGAGGATTGTAATAAGACAACAATTGTCTGTAGATGACAGAAAGTCTTAGGACAGCCGTTACTATAGCCACAGTTAACTAGGAATTTTGGTTGCCTCTGTGGCACACACTAATTTAACAGAAAAATTATCATTATTACTGATAACATATACTGAGTCATATCAGAATTATAGAAGTTTCACATAATTTTGGAACATATACCAATAAACATTTACACAAATATAGCCCAAAGAAAGCCAAACACCATTTTATATTCGACAATGCTTCCTATATGATTTTTATACCAAATAAGCCAAACACATTAATTTTTGGACTTCAGGGGACCTAAAGTCTAAAGGATTAGTTAGATCAGAAAATGACATACTTTATAATTTGATTTTGGAAAGGTTGTCAAATATCAAAGGTTTAAAACACTGGATATCACAAAATAGGATCATGGGTTGTTCATTTATCCAAAGTGGTAACTCGAAAAAGCTTTTTAAAAGGCAAAAACCTTTACTTTGATAGAAAAGACACAGCTTTCCAAACAAGACCCAATGAAGTTAGCAAGAGGCCATCTGAATTTTTCTCTTTTCTCTTCTCTTTTTTTTTTTTCACTGTAATTTACCCAAAGGGGCAAACAAAAACCTTTCATTATCTTTTAATATTACATAAAGATATTTTTCAAAAGAGAAAACCATATTTCATATTTGCTTTACTGCATCTTTAATGCTAAAGCTAGTTTTTAAGTAAAATTTTATAAATCTATCTGGTTTTAATTAGTTTGACCCTAATGTAAGATTTTCATAAACTTTTTAGAACTCTTTACAATTTTCTGTTAAACAGTAGATCAATTTTCTAAGAAAATCCTGTTATTTGGACACTTGGGCCCAGATTCTGGCCCTGCATTAGTGTGCTTTTATTTTGATGTTCAACCTATGGAAGAAAGTTAAATAATCCCCTTCAAATCTTAGCCTACTTGCTCATACCCACAGAACTTTCTTTACAAGACCAAGCCTTCACAAACCCTTTTCACTTTGCTTAAACTTTCAGTTTTGTTCCATTAGTCTTTTAGGTTAAGATGATCTTTAAAACCCTCTGAAGTAGATAAAATTACATTCCCTTTAACAAAAGCCATATTCTCATGCCATATTCTCATTATAAAAGTATAATCTTTTAGCAAAAACACATCTACTTTCCTACACACCTTGTACATAAAACTGCTTCTCAAGTAGTCTCAATTACATGTTACAACGTTAACTATTAGCAATGTTTACTTTTGGTGGAAAAACTTGATAAGCAATTTTAATTATGTACTAGGGATGGAACCTAGGACATCAGACAGAAGTGCAGATAAGGTCTGACTCTTCCCAGCATAGCCAGAGGGTTGAGTGGGGATGGGGGGCATGGCTAACTCCATGTCTTCGGGCCTTATCTAGAATCTCATGCTACAAAGTAGGTAAATTGAACAATTATCAAAAGTCAAAGAAGCAGTCTATGATCTTAAAGCAGTTAGCAAATCTGTTGTCTGACCTTAAATTTAGAACAAATGCCTATGTTTTGAAGACATTTTTATTTTACCAATAAACTTTAAAACTGTCTTTTTCCCCCAAAATATTAATAAAGTCGTGTGAACAAAAAGGCATTAAAGTGTCTATTTTTCTGACAAAATATGATTTAAGCACTTATTTTTCTAAATCAATTAATCAGGGCTTTTAAAATATAAACATCATACAAACAAGACATAAATACACAGACGGACAGACAGACGGACAGAAGATCCAACAGTTGTAAGACTTTTCATTTGCTAGGTTTTAAAATTGGATTACTGGCTTCTGGGTGGAGTACTTTGGGAGAACAGGGTCAGGAAAGCATGCAGTTTCTAGGGCCTAATAAGGAGGCACAGCTGGAAGGCAAAGACAGTTCCCCAAAATTAAGGGTGCCATTTGTATTGTATTGTATTGTATTGTATTGTATTGTATTGTATTGTATTGTATTGTATTGTATTGTATTGTTTTGTATTGTATTGTATTCTATTTTGAGACAGAGTCTTGCTCTGTTGCCCAGGTTGGAGTGTAGTGGCACAATCTTGGCTCACTGCAACTTCTACAACTTCAAGTGATTCTCGTGCCTTAGCCTCCTGAGTAGATGGGATTACAGGCACCTGCCACCACGCCCAGCTAATTTTTGTATTTTTGGTAGAGACAGGGTTTCACCATGTTGGTCAGGCTGGTCTTGAACTCCTGACTTCAAGTGATCTGCCCACCAGGGCCTCCCAAAGTGCTGGGATAGGGTGTTATTTTATACTGGATCCTGGATCCCCAAAAAGGAGGGAAATCCTATGGGAGAAGATAGTGCACTGCTTCTACCATGCATTTCATTGCAAGGCAACCCGAAGCCAATCAGCCCATTTTGTAATCAGCCCATCCTGCATGGGAGTCTTATGTCTCAGTGGGGATGTTGCCATATCTTCCGGGTGGCCAAGAGCATGCTTCTGTGTTCGAGGAGTACAAAGAGCCAAGTATCCCTCCATAGCTATACCATAAAGTGTATTTCCTACCTAGTTAATTACACACCAAGAAATGCCAGAAGAATGAAATGACTTTTGATGACCCTGCTTGCTGTACATAGCTGTAGGGGTTAAGCCCCTTTACAACAGAAAATCACCCTTTTTTGTTTTATGGAACCAGAGACAAAAGATTCTCAATTTTGCAAGATGTTGCACAATGGGCTGCATAGAAAACTGAATTAACATTTTCCATCCCAGCTGAAGCAAAATACATGTAACAAAACAGGCACTAGTCACCTCGTTCAGGACCCTGTATCAACATGGCAAGGCTCAAACTCTCTCCCATTGGTCCCTGTTGTCCTTGGTCTACTCCAGGTGGGGAGGCATGATCTTTGAACAGTAATTCAGTGGGTGATCTCTGGGCAAGACAAAGAGTGGACAATCTCACCAAGTCAGGCCTGTTGAGCTTTCTGTAGGGCTCACTGAATGTGACCAGTCAAATAAGGATGGGGGATGTTCTCTGAGTTAGGCCTGCTGGACTTCTGTCAGCAATTCCTTCTGACATCTGCTCCACATATACAAACACACACAAAGATGAGATAGACAAAGGCCTTCCAAATCAGATCCCTAGCCAAGAACTCCAAGAGTATCCCTTCTAACTATCCTCCCATTCTCCATCTGAGAAATCTCTCCAAAGTCTTCCTGATTGAGAAGTCTCCCAAACCAGGACTCTTCCTACTAGTTAGGGAGAGCCAACCGAGACCCCTCAGGAACCGAACTGAGACAGACACCCTCAGTGGGACTACAGACAAACTGTGACCCCTGAAGGAGCTGAACCAAGACAGACACCCTGTGGTGGAGCTACAAACAGACACCCCACAATGGGGCTACAGACAGACACCCTACCATAGGTCCACAGAACCAGTCAGGAGAAGGAAGGAGTCATTGGCAGCATCTAGGATACTCACCAATGCAGACACCCTGCAGTAGGGCTACGGCAGACACCCTGTGATAGGGCTGCAGTTATGGGACATCTCCCCAGGACTTTTCCTCCACTGCAATTAAATCCATGCACATTGGGCTGGCAGCACCCTGACAGTAGAGAGAGTACCAGAATCAGTTCCAGTCCAAGAGAACTAGGTGGCTGCTTGGGCTGGCCTCTGGACCCATCACTGGAGGGGGGCTACTGGACTATGGGCAGGTAGCCACAAGGGCAATCCTGGGCAAGCCCCCAAATTTGTAACCACCCAATGGGTTCACCTTGCCTGCTGCCTAGACAGAGCTGGTTTATTGAGACAGGAGAACTGCAAGAGAAAGAGTAATTCACACAGAGCCCCTGTGTGGGAGACCAGAGTTTTATTATTACTCAAATCAGTCTCCCCTTTATTATGTTTTTAATGTATGTAAGGCATGTAGTAGTAATGTCCCCTCCATCAATCCAGATGTTGATATATTGGCTTTTTGCTTGAGTGTTAACCACCTTGCATTGTATAACCTGGAGAATGCCCTCAGAAGAAAAGCCAAGTAAATATGAATCTCACCCAGGTGATTTCCTTCTTGCAAGGTTAATTCCTTCCATTTTGTACCTGCTTTTGGTTATGCTCAAAAGCCTTCAAACAAAATTTTTTCCCCAGAGTTTCCCTACCAATAATTTAAAATTATTAAAATGAAAGGCTCAGACTGAGACAAGATGCTTTGCCATTACTGCAATAGAAACTCTAGTATCTTGCTGTATATTTTCTATTTATCCTGCCTGTTTTTGTTCCTTTTTCTCTGTTTTCTTCTTTTCTTTTAAATTACTGTTAAAATTTTGCTCTTCTATTAGTTTGTTAGTTATACATTTTATTCTCTAAGTTCTTGCCTTAAACATTATAATGTATATCATTTACTTATTAAAGCTCAATATATTTTTATATTTTTACTGTTTCATAGTAAATGCAAGAACTGTAGAACACTTTAACTCCATTTGCTCCTGTCCTGCCTTTTGAGTTAGAGTTTTGATGTATTTTAATTCAACACACATTTTAAACCTCACAAGACATTCTTACTATTGCTTTTAGTAAGCAATATTCTTTCAGAGTATTCACATTATTTTTCTTTCCATTGCACTGCACTCCTTGCATTTTGTGCTTTCACCTGCGATCATTTTCTTTCTTCCTTTAGTGTTTTTTTAGTACAGGACTTCTGATGATATATGATTCACCCGGTTTATGCTTGCTTCATCAATTCCCCACTCTGCTTTCAATATCATGGACTATTATGTAGCTAACCCTCACAGTAACTTTAAGGAGGCGTGTCTCTCATTCTTTCTCTGTTCTTAGAGGTTCTAATCTTTTGTCTTTCTATTTCTTTCTATAAATACCTCTATTCTTTTTGTTTTCCTTTTCCCACTAGAGAGTCGTTACCAGTCTCTTTTGTCTTCTCATATCATTCACCAAGAACTTCTCTCTAGGAGTTATTCTTGTGCAGTACCCCAATTACTTAGATCAGTGCAGTAATTGCAACAGCAATCTGATGTTAAAAGTACAATGGGGAAAATTATTTATCCCACTTGAACCCAAGGATAAGGAAGGATGCTCAGAGACAGCTATAGGGAAGTCAGGCCTTGAAGGATAGCAACTAGGCATTGACTGAGTGAAGAGAAGGAGTGATATCACAATAACCTACAAAAACATGGAGGTGTGAAGAAGTGTTAAGTGTTCTAGGAATGCAGCATGGTTCAGGATTTGGTATAGGGCAGAGATGGAGAATATATAGCTTTCATCCTACAATCTCCCCCTTCCATGTCCATGACGGACATTGCTAATCTATCACAGAGCATTATTTCTCATGGGGATTGATTTGAACCTTTGAATCATCCTCAACTTAGCACTCCAGGGAGCTACTCTTAGTTAAATAGTGGCAGGGTAAG
Organism: Theropithecus gelada; assembly: GCF_003255815.1. Classification (NCBI taxonomy): domain Eukaryota; kingdom Metazoa; phylum Chordata; class Mammalia; order Primates; family Cercopithecidae; genus Theropithecus; species Theropithecus gelada. The sequence goes on along the minus strand of NC_037683.1, from coordinate 18,416,201 downwards.
AGATGGAACCTATTTGTTATTTCTGGCAATAGAGAGAATGATAGATCATGAAGAGAAATGAGGCCAGAGAGTTAGGCAGGGTCCGGCTGGGAAGATCATTTTGATAATGGTGTTAGTTGGTGATCAGAACCTCTTGAGGAAACTAGGAGGCTTTGAGTGTAAAATATCAGAAAAGTTTCAGTGCGCATGTAGCTGCCTCTGTGGGGTCTGCTCCATTCTTGTTAATGAGGCCCCAGAGAAACTTCATTTGAGAATCTCCTGGCTCATCTGCTTCGATACTAATTAGCCACGCAGAGAAGGTCTCTGGGGTTTAATTAAGTGGCATCTGTGGTTAAAAGTTTGTCTTCTCCTAAGGGAACAATAATTAAAAATTAAGCGTAGTCTCTCCATGGATCAGTATCTTCATTGGAAACACAGCCTTTGGCTGTCACCAACTCCGAATACTGGAGAAACAGGAACCTCTCTCTCAGGCTCATCTGCTCCCCTTCCCAGTCCAAAAAGTAGGGCCTACCTGGGTCTGGTTGGCAATGACACCTAGAGTTGAGGGACCAAGTTGGGGGAGATGGGTCTTGCATGGCCATAGTCAACCTTAGAGATATCCTCTGTGTTGAAGGAGGCATAACATTATAGAATGGGATTGGTAAAGCACTGAGGTAGTAGTGCACCTAATGTATTTAAGGAGTAACAGACCAGTGTGGCTGGACTGGGCTTAATGAATAAAGAGGGGAAGGTGCTCAGGTCAGAATGGCCACAGGACCAGTTCACATAGAGTCTTGTAGTCAGATTATTGCAAAGACTTTGGCTTTAATGCGAGCCAACTTTATCAATATTTTGTTTTTGCTACATTTTGATCTTATTTAGAAAATATTTCCATAGCCCAGGTTCTAAAATATGATTACTTTTATTTTCTATGAAGTGTTTTTTCTAAAATTAGGTTTTCTAAAGCATAATTTATGAACAATAACATTTAGTCATAAGAAGTATTCCATTTGATGAGTTTTGACAACAGTATGCCATTATGTAACAACTACAATGAAAATACAGAATATTCTTATTGCCACAAAAGTTCTCTCCTATCCATTGGTAGTCACACTATCCTTCTCCCACTCCTAGCCCCAGGCAAACACTGATCTGATTTCCTCCTTCCTTTTCCTGAATGTCATACAGTTAGAATGATATAAGATGTAGCCTTTTTTTGGTTTAGTTTCCTTGATTTAGCATACTTTTTTTGAGATTCTTCCAAGTTGTTGCACACATAAGTAATTCATTCGTTTTTATTGCTACGTGTGGATGTGCCACAACTGGGTTATCCATTCATCATTGGTGGGCTGCCTCCACTGTTTGGCTACGGTGAATAAAGCTACTGTAAACATTGGCATACCGTTCTTTCCGTAAACATATGGTTTCTTTTCTCTTGGGTAAGTACCTAGGGATAGGATTGCTGGGTTGTATGGTAGGTATGTGTTAAACTTTTAAAGAAACTGCTAAACTGTTTTCAAAAAGGGCTGCTCTATTTTGCAATGGATACAAGTTCCAGGTGCCTCTCTCACCAGAGCTTGGTATTAGCCGTTTTAGTGATGTGTAGTGGTATTTCATTATGGTTTTGATTTGCATTTCCCTAATGATCAGTGGTGTCAAGCATATTTTCGTGTGCTTATTTGCCATCTGTATATCTTCTTTGGTTAAGTGTCTGTTCAGATCCTTTGCCCACTACTTGAGCTATTTGTCTTATAATTGATTGTGAGAGTTCTTTTTTCTAGATAAAGTTTTTATTAGGTATGTGTTTTGCAAACATTTTCTTCTAGCCTGTGGCTTGTCTTTACATTCTCTTAACAGTATCTCTCAAATAGCAGAAGTTTTACATTTTGATGATGCTGAATTTAGCAGTTTTTTTCTATTATGGTTTTTGCTTTTTGTTTCTTATGTGAAAATTATTTGCCTAATCCAAGGTTACAAAGCTTTTGTTTCATATTTTCTTCTATAGGTTTTACAGTTTTAGCTCGTACATTTAAGACTATGATCCATTTTGAATTAATTTATATATGCGGTGTGAGTTAAGGATTGAACGTTTTTATATGGATATCCAATTGTTCCAGTATCAGTTGTTGAAACATGGTCCTTTCTCTATTGCATTGGAATTTTTGTCAAAAATCAATTGACCATATAACTGTAGATCTATTTCTGAACTCTTTTGTTTGATTGAGCTATAAAACCAAAAGTATACTGTCTTGATTATTACAGCTTAGTAAGTCTTGAATTGCATGGTGTGAGACTTCTTCCCACCGCCAAAGTTATTTAGGTTCTTCTAGGTTCTTTGCCATTTCCATATAAATTTTATTTAAAAATTTTCAACTTACAAAAGAGCCCAATAGAATTTTGATTGAGATTTCGTTGAACCAATAGGTCAGCAATTGCCAAAAAATACTTTCACAGAAACACATAGAATAATGTTTGACCAAACACCTTGTTATCATGGCTCAGCCAATTTGACACATGAAATCAACTATATAGTCTCCCTCCTGAGGAGTATCACCATCTTTACCTTCAGTCTCCATTAATGGACTACACTTTTACCAACATTCCTAACAAAAATTAGAATTTTACAGTTTATCTATAATTAGAAATATATTTTCATACTTATAAAAGAAAGAACGTTTATGGTCAGGATGTGAGACCCTTTATGAAGATGCAGATTTTAAAAAAATCTATACTTCTGCTACCCAGAGGTAACCATTGTTTCTACATTTTGGTGGATTTCCTCAAATTTATTTATATTTATGTCAAGTCTTACTCCTGAAGAATTTAAGGAAAATACAAGATAAGATAAATTGAAAATGAGGTTAGAAAAGAACAAAAGAGGGAATAAACAAGGGTGGAGACATAAAATTGAGCCAGGAATGACTCTGAAAATGCAGATTATGATGACTGTTGTTATGGGTGGGCCTCAGATTTGGCTCAAGCTTTCTGGTCAGTCACAGGGACCAAAAGTAAAAATAAACCTCTTGGTTAGGTGAAATTATACCATCTGCGGTTCTAAGAACAAATACATTGCATGGGGTTTCTTTTAATCAGTCTTAATGTAGGCTTTGGCAATCACATTGGGGTGCAAAAATTCACAGTAAGCAATAGCTCAGAGGCAGAAAGAATGCTATTTAGGTGCTCAGATATCCAGTGGTTTGGGTGGACAACATATTGGATTTTAGACTTGCAGGTAAGTATGGATGACCTGCATATCCTTTGAGCAATCTTCCCTAAATATATTTTCTTTTAGTTAAACTTCTGGTAAACACTGAGTATCAGTGACAACCAATAGTCCCTTGTTGATACCTAAGCTGTGGCTGTTGTCTATTATCAATCAAGTAGAGAGGTGAATCCTATTTAGAGTTGGCAATCAAACAACACACTAGTATTTAGTGCAGGGCTTTCAGTCAGACAGATGTTTCGGATTCTAACTCCATAACTCAACTAACTGTGCAGTAATAAACAAGTTAAAAATTTTGCCAAGTCTCAGGGTTCTCTTCCATAAAATGTGAATAACATTAGTGTCTGTCTTGTGGGGTTGTTGTTGGGATTAAGTATGATTACACAAGTAAAGTATTTAACACAATAACCAGTGTATAGTAAGTGCTCAATAAATGATATTATTATTATGTTTATAAAGCTGAGGAGACTAATGAGGACTTGTGCCTAGAAATAAGGCCATCAGACATCTGCTTCCAGGTGAGCTGAGACAGCACCCACTAAACGTGTTCCAGGACCCAAATAAAATCTTAACCTTAGACAACATAACTTTTGAATTAACTCCCAGATTCCAGTGTATTCTACACCAATGCATTTCAAGTGTTAGTCTGTGGATCAGTGTTTGTCCATGATGAAGTTTTCATTCGTAAACTAAAACAAAAAAACAAAAAACAAAAAAACCCTGCAGGAGTAGTTATGCTCCCAGTACCCTTCTCTATCTTTAGGCTAATTTCCGTTTCTTGTAGGAAGCATTTAGATGGAACTTTTTGTAGCCATGGTGATAATCTTTATTTTTTAAACCTCTGGGAAGGAGGTAGTTAGAATATCTACGTTTGATGTAATTGGTGATAGGTTTGCGTTTAAACCTAGTTTTTTCTTTTGGTCTCCTTTCTTTCTTTTCTTCCTTTCTTTCTTCCTTCCTTCCTTCCTTCCTTCCTTCCTTCCTTCCTTCCTTCCTTCCTTCCTTCCCTTCCCTTCCCTTCCCTTCCCTTCCCTTCCCTTCCCTTCCCTTCCCTTCCCTTCCCTTCCCTTCCCTTCCCTTCCCTTCCCTTCCCTTCCCTTCCCTTCCCTTCCCTTCCCTTCC